>NW_027204459.1:612500-845000 GCF_024711535.1 Dipodomys merriami | reverse complement strand
CAAAGATGGCAGGAGGGCGGACAACGCCCGCTGGGACCAGTACACTGCGAGGAACACAAAGATGGCAGGAGGGCGGACAACGCCCGCTGGGACCAGTACACTGCGAGGAACACAAAGATGGCAGGAGGGCGGACAACGCCCGCTGGGACCAGTACACTGCGAGGAACACAAAGATGGCAGGAGGGCGGACAACGCCCGCTGGGACCAGTACACTGCGAGGAACACAAAGATGGCAGGAGGGCGGACAACGCCCGCTGGGACCAGTACACTGCGAGGAACACAAAGATGGCAGGAGGGCGGACAACGCAGGTCCAGGGGCACAGAGCAGATCCAGGGGCACAGAGCAGGTCCAGGCACAGAGCAGGTCCAGGCCCAGAGCAGGTCCAGGCACAGAGCAGGTCCAGGGGCACAGAGCAGGTCCAGGGACACAGAGCAGGTCCAGGCACAGAGCAGGTCCAGGAGCCCAGAGCAGATCCAGGAGCCCAGAGCAGGTCCAGGGGCCCAGAGCAGGTCCAGGGGCCCAGAGCAGGTCCAGGGGCACAGAGCAGGTCCAGGGGCACAGAGCAGGTCCAGGGGCACAGAGCAGATCCAGAGCAGGTCCAGGGGCACAGAGCAGGTCCAGGCACAGAGCAGGTCCAGGGGCCCAGAGCAGGTCCAGGGGCACAGAGCAGGTCCAGGAGCCCAGAGCAGGTCCAGGAGCACAGAGCAGATCCAGGAGCCCAGAGCAGGTCCAGGGGCACAGAGCAGATCCAGGGGCACAGAGCAGGTCCAGGCACAGAGCAGGTCCAGGGGCACAGAGCAGGTCCAGGCACAGAGCAGGTCCAGGCCCAGGCACAGAGCAGGTCCAGGCACAGAGCAGGTCCAGGGGCACAGAGCAGGTCCAGGGCACAGAGCAGGTCCAGGCCCAGAGCAGGTCCAGGCACAGAGCAGGTCCAGGGGCACAGAGCAGGTCCAGGCACAGAGCAGGTCCAGGCCCAGAGCAGGTCCAGGCACAGAGCAGGTCCAGGCACAGAGCAGGTCCAGGGGCACAGAGCAGGTCCAGGCACAGAGCAGGTCCAGGGGCACAGAGCAGGTCCAGGCCCAGGCCGGCCCAGCAGCCTCCGGGAAGCAGGAGCCGGTCCTTGCCACACAGCACCACTTTTTCAATAGCAGGAAATAATGTCGCTTTGTTCTCAGCTACTGTGCAAAGATTATCATCTGAGAGTTAGGAGAAAAAAGATGGGATTAACAGCCAAAGCCCAAAGGAAGAAAATGTACATGGCATTGTTCCTAAGGTCACTGTTTCTGCACTCCAGGGCTGAGCGCACAATCCAGAGCGTTTGGCAGAAACATGGAATTTGTGACCACATTTTAGAGCTCGGCCAGTGACTGCCAGCTTGAACAGAGAAGCAAGGCGAAGCCACCAGGGTGCCTGAGGACCCCACGCAGGGAGCACAGAGAGGACCCGAACCCACGCATGGAGCACGGAGAGGACCAGAACCCACGCAGGGAGCACGGAGAGGACCCGAACCCACGCAGGGAGCACAGAGAGGACCCGAACCCATGCACGGAGCACGGAGAGGACCCGAACCCACGCAGGGAGCTCGGAGAGGACCCGAACCCACGCAGGGAGCACGGAGAGGACCCGAACCCATGCAGGGAGCACAGAGAGGACCGAACCCACGCACGGAGCACGGAGAGGACCCGAACCCACGCAGGGAGCGCGGAGAAGACCCGAACCCATGCACGGAGCACGGAGAGGACCCGAACCCACGCAGGGAGCTCGGAGAGGACCCGAACCCACGCAGGGAGCACGGAGAGGACCCGAACCCACGCACGGAGCTCGGAGAAGACCCGAACCCACGCACGGAGCTCGGAGAGGACCCGAACCCACGCACGGAGCACGGAGAGGACCTAGGATCCGGTGGTAGAGCACCTGCCTTGCAAACACACAGCCCTGCATTCAATCCCCACTTCTACAAAAAAAAATCAGCAGATTGTGATCTGAACCAATAACCCTGAACAGAAGCACTGGAGAGTATGACTGGGCTGGGAGAGCATCATTCCACCAGAGAACAAATCTGAGGCAAAGAACTAAAACAGCAGATTCCTATTAATGCCCATTTCCAAGGAAGGGGAGAGGGAAGGAAGGAGGGAGGGAAAGAGAGAGGGAAGGAAGGGAGGAAGGAAGGAAGGAGTGAGGGAGGGAGGAAGGAAGGAAGGAGAGAAGGAAGAAAAGAGGGAGGGAAGGAAGAAAGGTAAGAAGGAAGGAGAGAGGGAAGGGAAGGAAGGAAGGAAGGAGCGAGGGAGGGAGGAAGGAAGGAAGGAGAGAAGAAAGAATAGAGGGAGGGAAGGAAGGAAGGTAAGAAGGAAGGAGAGAGGGAGTAAAGGAAGGAGGGAGGGAGGGAAGGAAAGGAAGGAGGGAGGGAAGGAAGGAAGGAGGGAGGGAGGGAAGGAAGGAAGGAGGGAGGGAAGGAAGGAGGGAGGAAAGGAGGGAAGGAAGGAAGGAGGAAAGGAGGGAGGGAAGGAAGGAGGGAAGGAAGGAGAGAGGGAGAGAGGAAGGAGGGAGGGAGAGAAGGAAGGAGGGAGGGAAGGAGGGAAAGAAGGAGGGAGTGAGGGAATGGAAGGGAAGGAAGGAAGGAAGGAAGGAGAAAAGGAGGGAGGGAGGGAAGGAAGGAGGGAGGGAAGGAAGGAGGAGGAAGGGAGATAAGGGAAGGGAAGGATGGAAGGAAAGAGGGAGGAAGGAAGGAAGGAAGGAAAGAATGAAGGAAGGAAGGAAGGAGGGAAGGAAGGAGAGATGGAGGGTAGGAGGTAGGAAGGAGAGAGGGAGGGAAGGAGGGAGGAAGGAAGGTCAAACCTTGAGCAGGTGATACGCTGGCCAGCCTCACTGGGCCATGTGGGATCAATGTGGCACCGAGGCCCAGGTCCATGGACAGATGACCTGACGCCATGTTCCCAACACTCCACATGGGAGAAGAATGCCACACTGGAGTCCAAGTACAAGAATTTTTCCCTGGAGAAGCTGGGCCTGTTAGTGCCGGGGGGATGGGAAGCTACCCTTCATACAGAGCCCACAGGGAGAAGCCCTTCCCACAGGGAGAAGCCCTGCCCACAGGGAGAAGCCCTTCCCACAGGGAGAAGCCCTTCCCACAGGGAGAAGCCCTTCCCACAGGGAGAAGCCCTTCCCACTGGAGAAGCCCTTCCCACTGGAGAAGCCCTTCCCACTGGAGAAGCCCTTCCCACAGGAGAAGCCCTTCCCACTGGAGAAGCCCTTCCCACTGGAGAAGCCCTTCCCACAGGGAGAAGCCCTTCCCACTGGAGAAGCCCTTCCCACAGGGAGAAGCCCTGCCCACAGGGAGAAGCCCTTCCCACAGGGAGAAGCCCTGCCCACTGGAGAAGCCCTTCCCACTGGAGAAGCCCTTCCCACAGGGAGAAGCCCTTCCCACTGGAGAAGCCCTTCCCACTGGAGAAGCCCTTCCCACTGGAGAAGCCCTTCCCACAGGGAGAAGCCCTTCCCACTGGAGAAGCCCTTCCCACAGGGAGAAGCCCTGCCCACAGGGAGAAGCCCTTCCCACTGGAGAAGCCCTTCCCACAGGGAGAAGCCCTTCCCACTGGAGAAGCCCTTCCCACAGGGAGAAGCCCTGCCCATAGGGAGAAGCCCTTCCCACAGGGAGAAGCCCTGCCCACTGGAGAAGCCCTTCCCACTGGAGAAGCCCTTCCCACTGGAGAAGCCCTTCCCACAGGGAGAAGCCCTTCCCACTGGAGAAGCCCTTCCCACTGGAGAAGCCCTTCCCACTGGAGAAGCCCTTCCCACAGGAGAAGCCCTTCCCACTGGAGAAGCCCTTCCCACAGGGAGAAGCCCTTCCCACAGGGAGAAGCCCTTCCCACTGGAGAAGCCCTTCCCACAGGGAGAAGCCCTTCCCACTGGAGAAGCCCTTCCCACAGGGAGAAGCCCTTCCCACTGGAGAAGCCCTTCCCACAGGGAGAAGCCCTTCCCACTGGAGAAGCCCTTCCCACAGGGAGAAGCCCTTCCCACTGGAGAAGCCCTTCCCACTGGAGAAGCCCTTCCCACTGGAGAAGCCCTTCCCACTGGAGAAGCCCTTCCCACAGGGAGAAGCCCTTCCCACTGGAGAAGCCCTGCCCACAGGGAGAAGCCCTTCCCACAGGGAGAAGCCCTTCCCACTGGAGAAGCCCTTCCCACTGGAGAAGCCCTTCCCACTGGAGAAGCCCTGCCCACTGGAGAAGCCCTTCCCACTGGAGAAGCCCTTCCCACTGGAGAAGCCCTTCCCACTGGAGAAGCCCTGCCCACAGGGAGAAGCCCTTCCCACTGGAGAAGCCCTTCCCACTGGAGAAGCCCTTCCCACTGGAGAAGCCCTGCCCACAGGGAGAAGCCCTTCCCACAGGGAGAAGCCCTTCCCACAGGGAGAAGCCCTGCCCACAGGGAGAAGCCCTTCCCACTGGAGAAGCCCTTCCCACTGGAGAAGCCCTTCCCACTGGAGAAGCCCTTCCCACTGGAGAAGCCCTGCCCACAGGGAGAAGCCCTTCCCACTGGAGAAGCCCTTCCCACTGGAGAAGCCCTTCCCACTGGAGAAGCCCTTCCCGCCCATGTGTGGGGGAAGGGTTCACCTCCTGCTGCCCCCTGGCCACCGCACACACGTTTGTCCCCGGGGGCAAATTGTGCTGAGGTCAGGAGGCGCCTCTTCCCGCAGCCCTTCTCCGTCTGCCCACCTCCCTCACCACCTCGCTGTCCCTTCTGGTGTTTCTACCTTGGAGAACAATCAAATGGTTGATGAGCTGATGAGTGGATCTGTGGCTGGCCGATGGGTAGACACTCGGGTTATGGGAAATTCGGGACTTGGTACAGATCCTCATCTGTTCTTTTTAATGTTTCCCTTTCCCTCTAATTTCTACCACACTATTGAAGTTTTCCGACTTTTTTTGGGGGGGAAGCTTTTATGATATTAAGCTAAGTTTAAAAAATTCTCTGTTTTAAAAAAGTGTCTTTTTTAAGCACTAGAAATGCATAATATTCCACAATCTTCACACTTTCCCTCACATTATAAACATGAAGTTGTACTGACATCTGCAGATACAATATAACTCAGAAGAAAAGTCTAAAAGACAATTCCTTTGAAATACAGCCAGCCAGGGTCCAAGGCCAGCCCTGGGCAAAATGTGTGAGACTCTATCTGAAAGATAACTAAAACAATAACTAAAGAAAAGGTCTAAGGGAGCGAATCAGATGTTAAAGCACCTGTCTTGGAAATCCAAGACCCTGAGTTCAAACCCTACCCCTGCCAAAATAACAATAATTTTCTGAGGACATAGTCTACATACTCTACAAGAGACAGTTTATGTGTTTCATGCACTCTTTTTCCTACACTTGATGTTTGTTCAGAAAAATATGAAGGGAAGCACCGCCATGGAGCTCTGAAGGCTGGGGTCGGATTGAAGGCAGGCTGCCATCTCTGGTTAATTCCAGGACAGACGCCTGGAAGAAAGTTGTGTCCCACAGAGACCCGTCCTTGGCCGGCTGTAGCCCCTCCCCCCTCCCCCCCCCCCAGTCATTCATCTCCTTCCCCTCCCCCCTGTGTCCCCCTCCCCTCCCCCTCCCCTCCCACACAGTGGTAGTCCCCTTCCCCCTCACTCCCCTGAGGTCTTGCATTCCAGACCCCTGGGAGCACATTTCTAGGAGAGGGGTCCCCAGAGGCTGAGGGTGGCCCCTGTCCCCAGCCCGGGAGACCTGGCAGGGAGAGAAAGCGCCACCGCCACCGTGTCCATCCTGACCCTGAGCACAGCCGGGGGTGACACCTGGGTGGCCTGAAGGCTGGAGTGGCCGGCACAGGCCGCGTGAGCTCCTCCCTCCTGACCGGGCAGCTGGGCTGGGGGAGCCGCCGCCTCCTCTGCTCTGTCATGGCGTGCAGCACACAGGGACTGGGAGGCCAGGGCTGGCCCGGACGCTGGGTGGCAGAGGAAGCCACACTGCGTGGCTGGGGCCATCCGAGCAGCACGGTGCGACGCGGCGCCCGACAGCACTGAGCATGCGTGGAGAGGGTGTGAAAGCAGTCGGGGCTGCAGGGGAGTCACACAGGGCACTGGCCCGTGAAGACCCAGGTGCGCGCGGCCACGCCCGCAGCCGCTCTGCTCCCGGACCTGACGTCGGCCGGGTGGCCTGGGAAATCATTTACTGACTCGCCCACTGCGCAAAAATGCTTCATGGCTGTGTGTCCAAGCCGTACCTCCACATTGTCCAAAGTGCGCGTGCCGAACAGGAAAGCAATCCTAGTTCAGCATTACCTTTGAAATTAAAGTTTCCGGAGCCTTACAATGAAATTTATGTCAAATTAATTTCTGGGACTCAATGAAGCTTAAAATGAATTCATAATGAGGTGCCGTTAACAGGAGCGTGGAGGGGGTGGAGGGGCTGATCAAAGAGGTCCCCTTCCTGCCATTAACTCTAATTTTGTGATTATGACACATTTTATCCTAGCCCCACACATAATCTCAGAAATGCTATGTCTTCACAATTACTGTATATGCAGAATGGCTGCCCAAATGGAGTACTGCTACATTGTCATCATCATCATTATTATTAGTTAGAGTAGCAACAGCATGCACCTTCCTGCAAGAGACAGAAGGAAGAAATGGTCGTGTTTTAATCCACAGCGTAACACGGAGAACCTGGGAGAAGATTGTCTGACGCAGTTTAGCATCCTAAAAAGTTCTACATTTCCCAGAGCCCCCTCCGGCTTCCGGCCGCAGTGCCTCCAAAATCTACCCTGCGAATCTGTGCTTCCATTCCGCACACGCAGAGCGGTGGTCATGTAAGCACACCCCATTGTGCTGTAAACACGGTGGGACACAGGTGGCAATTTTCACGCTGCCTCTCGAGTTTTAGACGCCTTCAGCTCAAGATGGCTGCACTGGGGCCCAAAAGCTAAAAGTGGAGCGGGGTAAAACAGCACACCGCCAACAAGAAGCACACCGGCACGCGGTGAGCCGGGCAGGGGGCCAGCTCCTGTGTGCGTGGCATGCGTGATGTGTGGGTGTGGGTGTGTGGTCTTTCTCTGTGTACAAAAGCATCGATTCGGACCTGGAGGGCAGAGAGCAGACTCTCCGGGGTGAGCTCCGACCTGGAGGGCAGAGAGCAGACTCTCCGGGGTGAGCTCTGTGAGCGCTGGGAAGGACCCACGGGTGGCCCTGGGTCTGAGCTGCACAAATAGGCTCCTGTTGCAGAGCTACCTGAAGCTGTGGATGGAGAGCGTACCTCCACCTGAAACCCAACCGCACCCCCAAAGAAGACCAGACAGCCCTGGGCGAGTGTGTGCGGCGACTGCTAATCTAGACAGTGTGGTGCTGCTCACATAGACGCAGAGGTATAGAGTCAAGGTGGCCGCATAAATAATAAAAGCAGCTAGATAAGAACCCAGCATAGATGAGTCACAGGATAGGTGTGCGCCTGTGCCTGATGGCAGGGCACTTCTGTCCCCTGCTGGGAAGGGACACCGGCCTGCCACAGCCCTCAGACCTGGGCCTGACTCCTCCCTGCTCTGCTTCTACGTCCCCTCCCGACCCCATGTCCCTTTTTCTTCTCTTCTCCTCCTTTTTAATGCCTTGTTCCTTTAACTACAATCTGTAATCTCTGTTTGGAGCAAATCATGATATGAATATTTATACAAGGAGCTACAGAAAGCTCAATGCTCACTATTAAACCTTTACCGTGTACATAAAATCTGTTGAACTACTGAATTTTTCATTAACTAGACAAGCCAGATCTTTGCTTCCATTCCTCAAAATATGCAAAATTTAATTAATAAATATTTAGTTAGACATCTATAAAAACCCAGTCACTCCCTTAATTACCCAGTGGTTGCTCATATAGCTTGCAATGCTCAGCAACACAACCAGGCCACAGTTAAACATTCACACGTGCAAGAATTGCCAAGAAGCCTGGCCAGCTATACTCTGAAGGGGCCGGCGGGCCCGACAAGGGGCGGCCTCTACACGTCCACGCACAGCTCAGCGCTCCAGGAACCCTGACACCACGCAGAAAACAAGCCCAGCTCCATGGACGCGGCACCACAAGCCCAGACATCGGGACGTGAAAAATGTACAGGTTCCATTTGCCACGGTGCACTGTCAGGGTTGCATGACTAGCTCCAGGCCTCCAGGCCCCACCCCTGCTCCTGTTCCCCACCCCCATCTTCCTGCCCCTACCCCGTCCTGTTCCCACCCTGTCCTCCTGCCCCTGCCCCCTCCTCCTGATACGCCCCTACCCTCTTAGCTCTGCTCCGATCCTCCCAAACCCAGCCGGGTATGGACTGCCACGGAGGAAAGCCTCGTCTGTTTTTCTCGCTTGTTCGCCCTGAGGCAGTTCCAGGGTTTGAACCCGAGGCCTTGCCGTTGCTAGGCCGGTGTGGTGCCGCAGAGTCCCGCTCCCAGCACTATTGGCTGATGACTGGTTTGGGCACAGGGTCTCACTTCCTGCCCGGGTGCTCACATGTGTGTGATCTTGCGCCTTGGGTCTCAGACCTGCCTTCTGTGGAGACAGTGTCTCATAAACCGCTCGTCGCAGGCTGTTCTGGACCTCCAGTCCTCCAGTCTCAGCCTCCCACACAGCTTGAGATGACAGGTGTGTGCTACTGTACCAGCTAAACGTGGAGATGGAGTCTCATAACCTTTTCTGCCTGGGCCGATCTCCAGCCCTGGCTCTCCCCAGCTCAGCCCGCATGTAGCTGGTCTCACAGGCCTGAGCCTCGGGCACCGGACAAAAACCCTCATTCTTAGCAGCGATTTGACTGTTGGGACCAAGACATATGTGCTCAAAACAGTTAAAATAAAATCATCAAACCATGATTCCAAAGCAGCCCACAACGATAGTAGATAACAAGATGCCAGACATCATCTTCTCTGTTGGCCACTTCTCAGCCAGCGCGGAGTGGCCCTCTGCCATCCGGCTCTGAGCACGGCTTTCCTGTGCACCCGGCGTGCCCGGTGCTCCGTGCCAGCCGGGCCGGCGCACGTCACCCACATCAGGGCCAGGGCCCCGAGGCCACGTGGTTTTCAGAACTCTTCCATGGAACATTCTGCAACTGTGGCTTCAGGAGCCGGACACTGGAATCCAAGATGGCGTTGAATCGGCCCCGAGCCGTCCAGCTGGCCACCCGCATCTCACCATAGAAAAACCATGCTGTCCAGGGGTGGGGAGGGGGAAGACGACGTCCCCTGGAAGACACGCGGCACTGGGGACAGAGTTCAAACGCAGGCTGACTGGCGCAGGCCTCTCGGCCTCTGGCTCCACTCCCAGCGGCCTCCTTACACAGTCACGAAGGCAGCTGGGACAGACCGCAGACCCATGGGTGGCAGGGCCGCCAGCCTTCCCGGCCAGGCCACGGGGCACCAACGGCAGACCCACAGAATCCACCTCTGCCTCTCGCTCAGGGGTGGAAGCCCAGGCCTTGCCCGGCCAGCAGGCCCTTCCTATGGGAGAGCAGGGGGGGGGGGGGCCGGGCCCGGGCCTCCGCCTAACCCAGGGCCACGGGCTCACCATTGCCCACTGCGCCAGTTGCGCCAGTCCATTGTGGGCCTGCCTGGTGTCCAAACTGCTGAGTCAGGCAGCTCCGCCCCCGCGCCCCCCCACCCCGTGCCCCCCCACCCCGCCCCCTCCCTCCCAGCCTCAGGCTCCCCCCACCCCGCGCCCCCCCACTCCGCGCCCCCAACCCCACACCCCCCACCCCACCCCCTCCCTCCCAGCCTCAGGCTCCCCACACCCCGCGCCCCCCCACTCCGCGCCCCCAACCCCACACCCCCCACCCCACCCCCCTCCCTCTCAGCCTCAGGCTCCCCACACCCCACACCCCCCACCCCGCACCCTCCCTCCCAGCCTCAGACTCCCCCCACCCCGCGCCCCCCACCCCGCACCCCCACCCCCCGCCCCCCACCCCGCGCCCCCCACCCCGCACCCCCACCCCCCGCCCCCCACCCCGCGCCCCCTCCCCTCCCCGCCTCAGGCTCCCCCCACCCCACGCCCCCCACCCCGTCCCCCTCCCCTCCCCGCCTCAGGCTCTGCCCTCCCCGTCCCCCCTCCCAGGTCCTCCAGGAGTCCACTCTTGGAACACCGCTACCTATTCCTGTCAGAAAGCTGAGATTTCGGAAGCCTTTGGACAGAGCTGCAGATGTGGGGGGTGCCCCCGCCCTGCCGTGACTTGGTGGGACACGGCGGTCCCAGGACGCCCCCAGAGCCCGCTGGCCGCAGACAACGCGAGATGCGCACCCTCCTCCACCCGGGCCTCAGCCGCGGGTCCCACACGCAGCTTGCGTGCCCTTCATCCACCGACGCGCTCCGCTGCAGGGGCCACAGCCCACCTCGGGGTAATCCCGGCCCTTGGTCATCCCTCCCACCCCCTCAAGAGCCTTCCTGCTGCGTCCCAGGCTGGGCCGGCTCTGCTCCTGCTACGCTAGCTCAGCTCACCCAAGGCACCGTGCTTTGATGCACCTGAGCCCTGTTCTCAGCCCCGCCCATCTGAGTTGCCAGGCACCCTGCCTGCCCTCCCCACCCAGGCCGCCAGCCCTTGGCCTTGCCCCCGCGGGAGGCAGACCTCAAAGCCATTCCAGGAAGGCCCAGAGCTTCCCAGTTCCTCCACAGGCGCCAACACACAGCTGTGTCAGCCCCGCAGCCCCACCCATGCCAGCCCTTGCTGGCCCTGCCTCAGGTGACCACCTGCAGCTCTGTCATCGTCCACTCTGACATCTCAGCCTTGTCCTTCCACATCTTCAAATGGCTCCTCTCCATAAAGCTGCAGTGAGCACAGCACACACACAGCAGTGAGCAGCACCACACACCCAGCACCCAGCTGCAGTGAGCACAGTGCACCGATCACACACAGCAGTGAGCAGCACCACACACCCAGCACCCAGCTGCAGTGAACACAGTGCACCGATCACACAGCAGTGAGCAAAACCACACACCCAGCACCCAGCTGCAGTGAACACAGTGCAGCAATCACACACAGCAGTGAGCAGCACCACACACCCAGCACCCAGCTGCAGTGAACACAGTGCACCGATCACACAGCAGTGAGCAAAACCACACACCCAGCACCCAGCTGCAGTGAACACAGTGCAGCAATCACACACAGCAGTGAGCAGCACCACACACCCAGCACCCAGCTGCAGTGAGCACAGTGCACCGATCACACACAGCAGTGAGCAGCACCACACACCCAGCACCCAGCTGCAGTGAGCACAGCGCAACGATCACACACAGCAGTGAGCAGCACCACACACCCAGCACCCAGCTGCAAGAAAACCAGCATTCATCCTTATTCACTGAAGATTTCCAAGCTGATACCTGCAGGAAATCAATGTGTCTTGCATGCGTGCACACACACGCGTGCACACACACACACACACACACACATGGTCTTGTTTAAAAGCCACTATCTGGAGAGCAAGCGCCCAGCCCTGTGGAGGCCCCGTGGTGAGCCGCTCTGTGCTGTTTGTGGGTCTGTCGGGGAGAGGCCAGGCATGGCAGGGAGTCGCAGGTCTTTACAAGGGGGCAAGGCGGCCTCCCCACGGGAGTTGGGGAGCTACCTGCTCCAGTCTCGACAAGACCAGGAGCATGAAGGCCTGTGATGGCTTCGTCTCAGCCGGGTCATCCGAGAATTGTTCCCGTGGGCCCAGGGCAAGCTCAGGACTCTGCCGCCAGCAGCCCGCGCTCTCCACCAGGAGCAGGGACTCACTTCTCTCCTGAGGTTCCGCCACCGCTGAGCTGATGTCCAGCCTGAAGCAACGGACAGCAGCTGGGAACAGCATCCCTGCCCCATGGCCGCATTACTGAGCCCCGGCGATCCAGACACTCCATGCACGCGCGCGTGCGCACACACACATGCGCGTGCGCATGAACACGCACACGTACACACTCTCACACACGCACACACACATGCACGTGCGCATGAACACACACACGTACACACTCTCACACACATGCGCGTGCGCATGAACACGCACACGTACACACTCTCACACACGCACACACACATGCACGTGCGCATGAACACGCACACGTACACACGCACACACACGCACACACATGCACGTGCGCATGAACACGCACACGTACACACGCACACACACGCACACACACATGCACGTGCACATGAACACACACACGTACACACTCTCACACACGCACACACACATGCACGTGCACATGAACACACACACGTACACACTCTCACACACGCACACACACATGCACGTGCACATGAACACACACACGTACACACTCTCACACACACTCACACACACACATGCACGTGCACATGAACACACACACGTACACACTTTCACACACACTCACACACACACACATGCGCACGCACTCTCACACACACGCATGCACATGCACATGCACTCACACGCACACACTCACACACGCGCACACACATGCTCATGCACATGCACACATGCACGCACGTGTGCGCATGTACACGCACACACATGCACACGCACATGCACACACACACATTCTCACACACATGCACACACACTCACACACTCTCACACACGCACTCTCTCACACACACAGTCATACTCACACACACACTCACACACACTCACGCACACACTCACACACTCACACACATGCACACACTCTCACACACTCTCACACACACACTTGTTCTCACACACACACTCACACACACTCACGCACACACACGCACACTCACACGCACGCACACACTCTCACGCACACACACGCACGCACACACACACTCTCACACACACTTGTTCTCACACACACACTCACGCACACACACACGCACACACGCACACACACTCACACGCACGCACACACTCTCACACACACACACTCACACACACTCACACACACTCACACACACACGCACGCACACACTCTCACGCACACACACGCACGCACACACGCACTCTCACACACACACTTGTTCTCACACACACACTCACACACACTCACACACACACACACACACACACACTCTCACGCACACACACACACGCACGCACACACACACGCACGCACACACTCTCACGCACACACTCACACACGCACACACTCACACACACTCACACGCATGCACACACACTCACACGCACGCACACACTCTCACGCACACACACACGCACACACGCACACACACACACACGCACACACACTCTCACGCACACACACACACACACACTCACCACTGAACACAGTGCTTCTACCCCCTAGGGCCTGTGCTTCCTCTCGTCTTTTTTCCTCTTATTTCATTTCGGTCTGAGGATTCGATGCGGGGTCGCTGGCCACACAGGGGTCCACCGGCTCAGCCACGCCTCCAGCCCCCGTAGTCCCGAGGTCTCAGCCCACACCTGGGCTTCCCTGCTCCCCCTCGTTTTCCCCAAGCGACAGGTGCATGCCACACGCCCAAGCGTGGGTTTAGATGAAGTCTAAACCACAGTTCCTCAGTCTCCACCTCTGAGGTAACTAGGATTGTAGCCATCAACTACTGTACTCAGCTATGGACATGCTTCTTAGTATCATGCTTCTCTTGCAGAGAATGAATGCAAAATAATGGACCTAAAACTTCAAATAATATAGGCACATCACTGGGGTAACTGAGTCCTGGGAAGAGAAACCAAAATACAAGTGTGTGCAGAGAAAGTCATGCTAAGTTTACAACTGCACTGGTGTCTGTTTTGGGTGCTAATTTTGAAGTTATTAGTGTATATTAGTACATTGTATATTGTGTATATTGTACAAAATAATATATGTGTCATGTATTTTAAATAGAGAAGAGTAGATATCAAAATGCTACAGTATTTAATTCCATGTGACACATAGGAAAAATATTACAGATGTTTAATTAGAAAGATCAACATGTATGTCAATATAATGGAAATTATACCTATTTGTGATTTAAAAGATATACTTGGCCCTGGTGGCTCATGTCTTCAATCCTGCTACTCAGAAAATGGAGATCCAAAGAGCTGTGTTCCAAGTCAGTCCTGTCAGATGAAGTCTGAGAGAGTCCCCCAAAATAGCCAGCCAAAAGCAGGATAGGAAGCGTGGGTAAAGTGGTAGAGTACCAGCAGAATGAGCAAGGATGAGGTCTTGAATTCAACCCCAAATTCCTCCAAAAAAAAAAAAAAGAGTCCCTTCTTAAAATGTTTGCAGCGTGTAAAGGAATGCAGGGCTCGGTGTGCGCTAGGAGCACTGGACACTGCTCCTGCCTTGCATTCCCAATGACCCCAGAGACAGGACCTTCTGGGCAGGCCAGCCCTGCCGTGAGGGAGCTGGAACAGAGCTCAGCGTACCTCTGGCGCAGGCACATCCTCGAGCCTATGGGGCTAGCTAGCCCCTGGCAGGGGTGGAAAGGCCAAGTGGACATGGCTTCCCCGGGGACAGTGACCTGATACAAGGGTAAGATGCTGGAGGGGCTGGAGGGACTGGAGGGGGGCCGGAGGGGGGGCAGGGACGCAGGGGTGCGGGAGACGGGCGCAGGCAGGGCTGTGTCTGCCCCGGGCAGCTTCCTGACACAGCAGTGCCACTCGGGCTCCGGGACAGCCAGGGAAGAGACGTGGAGCGGCCAGCATCCAGACCAGGCACACAACAAAAACCTGGCCTGCAGCCCTGGGCAAGCACCCGTTAGCACACAAAGCTCAGCCCTGGGGTCTCCGGGGCAGCAATGAGGTTGGTCCTGAGGAACCGCAGCCGGGAGGAGATGGAGATTCCCCGTGGCTTCCCGTGGCCTTCAGTGTCCTGGACACTCACCACAGCCCTGGAGGTGGGACAGCACTGGGGGCAGCCAGGGGGGAAGGCACCCGCCCCGCCAGCCCCCTGCAGCCAGGGGGGAAGAAACCCGCCCCGCCAGCCCCCTGCAGCCAGGGGGGAAGGCACCCGCCCCGCCAGCCCCCGCGGCCAGCGGGGGGAGTCAGCCATGCAGGGCGGTCGCCCCGCCCCCGCGGCCAGGCCGGGTCCTCAGTCCAGGCCCAGGCAGCACAGGTGTCATCCAGACCCCACACCTGCTCTTGTACGGCGCGGGGATGTGAGGGACGCGGCTCCAGGGCTGAGCTTAACACTTGAAAGCTGCTTCCGATCCGCTCTCCTGGTCAGAAGATAATTGGCGTGAATCATGAGGAGGCAGGCAGGGAGGGCCGTGGAGGAGGCCAGACCTTTGAGGGGCTTCGCGCCGTGTCCCAGCCACATGCGGCGGCAGAGACGGAAGACACCGGGCAGCCCAGCTTCGGGCCACACCGTGGGTGATTCCCAGCAAGGACGCCAGGAGGAGGGCGGGTTCCTGCGGCCACGCGCAGGGGTCTGGCCCTCCCCGCTGGGGCTGAGCTGACCCCCGTGGGGTCTGGCCCTCCCCGCTGGGGCTGAGCTGACCCCCGTGGGGTCTGGCCACCTCCCCCCCGCTGGGGCTGAGCTGACCCCCGTGGGGTCTGGCCCTCCCCGCTGGGGCTGAGCTGACCCCCGTGGGGTCTGGCCCTCCCCGCTGGGGCTGAGCTGACCCCCGTGGGGTCTGGCCACCCCCCCGCTGGGGCACACAGTGGACAGTGCGCTCTGGGGGCACAGGAGGTCCATGAGGGAACCCCAGGAAGACTGGAGCAAAGCAGGGCTGGGGCTGGGGAGCGGGGAGGGGGAAGAGCCGGGGCCACCAGGAGATTGCAGAGGGCATCCGGCCGGGCCTGGGCTCTCGGCACACGCAGCGCAGGCCGCACAGGGTTAGAAGGTGGGTGTGAGGCTGGGTAGCATTTGCCCCGTCCTGTCCCCTTCCTTCAAGAAGGAAAATAAAATGTTAATAATACAATAAAAAGGTGCAGGCAGCGAGATCCATAGCCACCTTTGACCCTCAAGACCGTATCATTCTGCGTATCATTCTGCTTATCCAAGAACAAATAAACCCGGTCTACACAGCAGCGAGGGAAAGCCAGGTACCGCGAGTGGCGCCCTGCGGGACATTTGGGCACAATGATCATAGCTCGGTTTTTACCAAAAAAAACTCCTCGTTATGTCGAAAAACGAACTTTACAACTTGGGCGGGGGAGGGGGGGAGATGGGAAGGGATGGGAAGGGGAAACAAAGGAGGAGGCAAAAATGCTTGATAAGAAATGTACTCATTACCTTGTCCATGTAATTGTAACCCCTCTGTATGGTATTTTCAATATATATATTTTTTTAAAAAACAAAACAAAACTCCTTTTAGCCGGCACCAGTGGCCCACGCCTGTAAACCTAGCAACTCAGGAGGCTGAGATCTGAGGACTGTGGGTCATAGCAGCCCAGGCAGGAAGGTCTGTGAAACTCTTATCTCTCATTAACCACCAGAAATGCCAGCAGAAGAGCTGTGGCTCAAGCAGTAGAGTGCTAGCCTTGAGCACAAAAGCTCAGGGACCCTGACCCTGAGTTGCAGCCCCAGGACCCACACCTAAATAAATACATAAATAAATAAATAAAACTTTCAATATAGAACACTAGTAGGCTGGGATGTGGCTCAGTGGCAAAGCACTTGCCCAGCAAGTGCAATGTCCTGGGTTCCATCCCCAGTATAAAACAAACAAACAGACAATTAACACAATGAAACCAAAATGTCTGGATCGTTTTAGTTGCTCTTTTGGAGCTGAGGTCTTGCTGTATGACTCAGTCTCCCCTCAAGGCTGCCGTGCCCCTGACTTGGCCCAGATGCTCTTACCTGGACCACACCTGCATTTCAGTTCACTTCCTTCTTATGGCTATAATTTACAAGCTTAATAAAAAGCTAGATCCACTCATTATTACTACTTTGATTTCTGATTTTAAAAAAATACATGTAGAATAACTGTCCACCTAGTCCTTTTCTCAGAAGAATAGAATCTGCCTGCTCAGACTTTGCTAGAAAATCAGCCCTGTGGTGAAGGATGCGGGGAACAGGCAGTCAGGAAGGTGGACACCCCCTTCCTTCCCACAAAACACAAACACTGGGGTGCTGAGAAGGGGTGTGACACAAAGGCCGCGGCCCCAGCCACGAGCAGGCAGCGCCCTGGATCGGGCTCCGGGAGGCCTCAATCACTTTCCTGCATTCTATCCGAAGATGCAGAGGCAGGAACAGATCTGTGGGGAGCTGAACTATTGAGGTACGGCTAGTGCAGGGTAGACTAAATTGGATTAGATACAGGATAGATAGGAAGACATTTGCATGTTAAAGGATCCAACCAAGCCTCCTGTCGACCAAGGGTTTGCATGTTGCAAAGCAATCTTCCCTCTTAGCTGGATTCATGAGTTTGTAGACAACAGCCCATGCTTACCTAGCGCGGTGGAAGGAAGGCACGGAGACGCTTCACGGAGCCACACCTGCCGCCGTGAGTTATTAGCCTCTTAAACGTGTGCAGCCCACCCCAGCAGTGACGGCCCTTACTCACCCCTCAGGCACTTGGCAGCTGCTAAATGGCTGTCTACGGCAGTTCGGTGGAAACAATCATAATCCATTATAAATCAATGAAAATGAAGTTTTTGCTGTGATAATCTGATATAGATTTGCCAACATTTGTATGAAATTCAATTCAGTTTGATTGCCCAGCACCTGCTTTGCGGCACTCCTCGCAGTATTGATTTCCAGGGTTTTTATCCATATGTCTAAATTATTTCTATTACATCTTTGCATTACTGTTTAGAAATAACCTGGGTAAACGGAAGCCATTTATTCCATTTTCAGCTGCCTCTTCCTCTGGTTCACCCTAGTTAAATGCTCAGGTTGTATCCTGAGTGAAAAGAAATGTCTTTCTTAAAAGTCTTCCTTCCTTTAACAACAGCGAACACAGTGCCATAATTGTAATGTGCCAATTTCCATTTTTAACATTTATTGTTGTCATTATTGTCATTATTGTCATTGTTATCATTTTCTGAGTGCATCTGACTGTTATGAAGGGTCAGATTTTTAAATAGCACTCTAAATGATTCCTGAGTCTACAGCTACATATTAATCTTCTTTTTAAAAAAGTTACCTTACTGAGACCAATTAACACATGAAAACTCTGAATTTCTATCACAGGATCAGAAAGGGAAGGGAACTAGGGGACTTGGTGGCATCACAGCCTTCTACGAACGCCAGCCCCGCCCCCAGCACCCTGGCATAGACGGGGCCGCGCCGCCCAGCCCCGCGTGAGGAGAACGCAGTCGGAGGGTGCTGGGAGCTGGGGGCCAGATGGTCAGCCTCCCCCAGGACCACTCCTTCTCCCCGGTAGGCCCAGCTACCCTCCCAGTGACCCGGCCCAAGCCTCTGGTCCTATCACCTTAGGTGGCGGAGATGTGTGGAGAAAGGCAAAGTTAATATATTCACTTAATGAGGCTTTCCTGCTTTAGAATGAAATTGATCTCTAAATAAGAAGTTAGCCTGCCATCTGGCCTTAGATATTCCTGTGTTGTCCCCACACCCAGCGCCCAGCACCAGGTCTCCTGGAAAGTCTGCTGCCAGCCCTTATCAAACAGCCATGCGCAGCAACAGAGCCCTCACCCCAACAACGGCCTTTGCAAGTGGGAATCGGCCATGATGCTACCACAGTGTGCCACGCCCACTGCAACTCCAAGCAGGAGGAAAAGTTAGTTTTCCACGGAGGATTTCAGGAATCCCTGCTGTGCGTCACGCGCAGGGTGAGAGGTTAAGACGCCGCGTGAACCGCAAACCGACCTAGAGCAGATTTTTATCTTCACCGAGGCAAATTCTACCTACAAATGAGAACTGGTAACCCACAGCCATTTTTAACAATATTCAATATAAAAAGCCAATTTGCCTTTGTTCTGGTTGTATTGTTGCGTTTTTTTGTTTTTCAGTCTTGGCATTCATCTTTAAGTAAGTGCTCTTACAGGCGAAAACAACCACAAACACAGCTTCTGCAAGTGGCGTGCCCCCTGCTCCACGGGGCAGAAATGTGCAGAGCCTAGCTCCAGAGAGAAATGCCGGATAAAGGCCGAGGGTGGGGAACAAAGGCCAGGACCTCCAGGGGCACCCGGCCCATCCGTGTGCTCGGAACAACTCAGCCGAGACAATCCGACAGATGGCCTCTCTTCTGTCCTTGTGCCCTGGGACAGGGCACAAACAAGCTCCCTCGGGAGCGCGTCGCCGCTTCGTCGGCCGTCTCCACGCTGCAGCTACGTGAAAGCATGTCTGCAGAGCCCAGCCGTGAGACCCCAGCACGCCTGGAACAATCGGCACGGTGGTCGGCCTCTGAGGCTGGGGTGGAAGGCCGCCCCCCTTAATTTCATTTGAAAATAAGGCATCCATTTATTTGCAAAAGAACAAAAAAGATTTGGCAAACCATATTTTAAAACCATGCATTAACTTTATCTAATCAACGTCGCTGCATGTGTGTGTATGCACCTTCGGTAAGTCATCACACATAAATGCTTGCTAATAACACCTCCTTAGCTGATTTCTAATAAGCAAGCTGAGCTTTAAGGGTAAATACATGTTTTTCAGAAAGAAAGCATCAGATTCCATGGTCGATTCGCATTTTAGGAATTTATAACACTTGTCTTCCTTTGTGACTCCAATGCCCCCGCCAACCTCACACCTCACCAGAAACCTTTGCAGACACAATTTTGCCGTATGACCTTACAAAGTGTTTTCATCTCCAACTACACTCAATAAGTATTTGCCGAAGAGAGCCCTGGGAATGTCACCGGACGCTCAAGATGACAGTAAGACAACACCCGTGGCCCGTGGAGGCGGGCCTTGCGGGCCGGCGGGGCCCATGACTGGCGTGCTTCTGAAGACAAACTAAACCGAAGTGAAGACTTCACACAGCCCAGAGCCAGAACTTCAAGCTGGAAAACAAGCAAACTGAGGCTCCACGTTAGTCTTTGCTGTTTTGTGCACTGAGCTGCCAAGCCTCACTTGCACACGGGACTCATGAGCACACATACTCTCTTCTGCAAGTGGCATCCACTGTATACGATGACCTGGGTTTCCTGAAGTCTCCCTTCATGCAAATGGCCCCAGGAGTCTGAACCTGCTTCCTTTGGGGTCCTCTCTGGGAAGAAGCCTCCCGCCTTTGCAGACCACACTTGTACCGCAGGACCTTTAGGGAAACCAAGAGCAGGTACTTCAATTGCCTATGACAAGCAGTAGCCTTGGTCTTCAGAAATGCTCCAAAAAGTGCATAGTAGAATGTCCTTGGGCAAGGTCAAGCGCGGCTGTATAGGGTTGCTGACACCCTTGTGTGCCCTGGCGGACGGGACCCACACACTAGGCAGAGCTGTAACCAGCAGAGCTAAATGCCTGGATGCTATTGTCTACATCTCCTCCACGAGGAAATCGTATTAATAAAATAGCCTTCAATTTTTGTCAAATATCATTAAACTCTCGAGAAGGCTGGGGTTCCTCTGGGTCTTGGGGAGCAATGCGGGACGCAGGCTGCTGGTCTAGGCTGCGGCCCGGTCCCCGAGGTTTACCGTGACAGTAGCAGAGGTGTGATGGGGTTAGCTCAGGCTGGCTTTTTCCTATTTCTCCTGTGTGCTTTCTTACTCTCCTGCTGCTCTCTCTCCTTTTTCAATCTCTCTCATCTGCCCGTCCATTGTTATTCACCCTGTTTATTGCTTCAAGCAACCCTGACATACTGGCCGTCATCTGAAACCGCAAACGACAGGATGCAATAAGCCAGGGAATAGCGCAATCTGGGGAAAGTTCTTCATTCACTCCGGCCCCTAACTCTCTGTCTTCTTATCCTACATAGAAAATAAAAAAATCAATACCACCTCACAGGGCTTGATAAAAGCGCCGGCCGAGTACAGCAGGCATGCTGGATATAGTAAATTAAAGTGATCAAAATTTTCCAGTCGACTCTGCCTGTAGCCTACATAAACTAACAGCCCTGTCTGCCCAGTGTCCATCAGCTGGAAGCTTTATTTTATCTAGGGCTCTGATTATCTGGGGAATGAATACATACACCTGCCGGGCCTGGGGGTCTCACACTGTGGAGGAGCGTCTGATAGAGGGGAGGGGCCACATCTGTCTTAGTGGGCACGCATGTGGGCACAGCAGAGTCACGCGGGTGGGAAAGTGCCTGTGGATGCTCCGAGTGTAGGTGAGAAAAGCCAGCACCAGCACCGGAGGGCCAGACGTGGCTTCCAACCGGCCCCCCCTCCCCCGCCATCCCTGCCCCCTTTGAACACCTTAAACACGTGCTGGGCTGAGCCAGCCAGGTGCCTCCTCCACACAGCAGCTGCCCCCGCAGGATAAGAGGAGAGTCCTGGGCAGGAGAGTTTTAGAAACAGCGTCGGTAGACACGGCCACCGACAGGGCTTTGTGAGCAGGCAGTGCACAGGCGCCGTTACAAACCAAGTGCTTGCTGCCATCAGGCAAACAGATGAGCATTTAGTGTCCATATTCCTGATAACCAAATACTGAAGAAAGTACCATTCCAGTAGTGGTTGTCACGTGGTTTACTAATGTAGACCAGCATTCCGTTTAGCTTGGAGCACGATTCATAGTAAGTTGGCTAGAATCATGGAGGAGCTGCCCCCGGCAGCAGACGGAGTCTCTCTGCTGTCTGCGATGACAGCGGAGAAGTCACAGGCATCACTGCCACGTGCCGGGCCTCCCAGCTCCTCACGGAACTCGTGGCCCGTGCGGGGCACCTGACATTCACCCAGCACTGGAAATGAAACAGTAAGAGAGAACCACAGAGCACATCAGCATGCACAGGCCAGCCACGGAGAAGCCAGGGACAGAGGCGCATGGTGAGGGGGCAGGCCTAGACCACCGGGCACATTCTCCCGGAGACGCACAGCACGGATGCAGGTGCAGCCTGCCCCTGCCCACCGCTGAGACAGAGCTGAATGCAACACCGCCAGCGCCACCTCCCCCTGCAGCATGGTTGGTCCAGCAGGAACTCAGAGCAAGAAGAGCCGAGGCCCGCCCTCCCCCGGAACCCTCAAACAGAGGCTGTGGGCACGGAGCAGGGCAGATAAGGTTTACTCATAAACAAATTAAGGCAGCAAAACACGGTCACCCGCAAAGGGAGATGCAGAAAGACATGTGAAAACATCAGGCAGAGGAGATTCCTGCAAAGACGCGGGACGCCCAAGCACAAGCAAGTGGCAGAGAAGCTGGGGAAGGGGCGCTCAGCGTGACCTCAGCTCTGCAGCCTTGGATAGCACAGACAGGCACAGAGCAAGACCGTCACACAGTGACACCACGCCCCGCGCCCAGGCCCCCTCAGCCACCGGGGCCGACCACCACACTGTCGCGCTGGACTCTCACCCCATGGCCATGTGTCTCTGCTCATGACCACTCTGCCCGAGTGGAAGGCGGGCTGGGCCGCGGCCCTGCCTTCTGCTTCACGTCTCCGATCCTGTCTTCACCCCTTGCTTCAGCATTTCTCCTCCTCCAAATCTAGCTGCTCATACGCACAGGCAGAAAGCTCTATCACCACCCACAGGCACAGTTCAAGGTCCACACACACCCCTGCTACCCTTTCTACCACGTTTACCCCCTCCAAATCCCCAGGCAAGGCCAGGGCTGCCCAGAATATGGCTGCCCAGTAGTGCCCACACATGGAGATTCCCACCTCCACCAGCTCCCGTGGCCCCAGCTCCCGTGGCCCCCAGCTCCTGTGGCCCCCCAGCTCCCGTGGCCCCCAGCTCCTGTGGCCCCCAGCTCCTGTGGCTCCTAGCTGCTTTGGCCCCAGCTCCCGTGGCCCCCCAGCTCCTGTGCCCCCAGCTCCCATGGCCCCCAGCTCCTGTGCCCCCAGCTCCCGTGCCCCCAGCTTCCATGGCTCCAGCTCCCATGGCCCCAGCTCCTGTGGCCCCAGCTCCCGTGGCCCAACTCCCGTGGCCCCAGCTTCTATGGCCCCAGCTCCCATGGCCCCCCAGCTCCCGTGGCCCCAGCTCCCGTGGCCCCCCAGCTCCCGTGGCCCCAGCTCCTGTGGCCTCCTACACTGGCAGACAGCAGAATCTGTTCCTCAGGAAAATCCTTATGGCCATTTGGTTAGAGATTTATAAATGGACCCTTCAGAAAATTCAAATGTGTTTTGGCCAGCATCTGATTCGGGAAGCGCTGTGTGTTCTCAAGAAGGACGTGGTTTGAAGGGTCTTATGTTGAGCATGTATTCAGCTGCGAGTCGTCTGGTGCTGGCCCTGCTGCGTGGCTGGCGTGGGACTTCAGGCATCTGCGGCTCCGGGGTGATGCCACCTGGTCCCTCGGCGGCCGGCCGTGAAGCTGAGGCTGGCCAGGGGCTGGGACACGCTCTGGGTGGCGGGCCAGGAGGGACGGTCAGAATGCATTCCACCCCCACATCCCCTGGCACGAACGACCACCACAGCGCCGAGGCCAGGGTGGCGCTGCCACCAGCACGGTCCTGACTGCTCCACAGCACGCTGAGCATGGTGCCGGCGGAAGATAATCGATCAGTCCCGAGAAGCTGCACGGGAGAGGGCGAATCTCGGAGTCTCCATTACAGTCAACAGACTGTGGGTTCCCATTGTAACAAAGCCAACACAGCTAGGAAGCAGGCAGAGAGGAACAAATACAAACACGACCAACACACCCGCTCAGCTCCCATGGAGATGGCGACTGGAGACCGGGCACAGGACCTGAACTTGGAGACGCGTGGCATGTGGGATGGCCTCCGGGCCTAAATAGGGGCTGGGGCTGGGGCTGGGGCAGGGGCTGGGGCAGGGGCAGGGGCTGGGGCAGGGGCAGGGGCAGGGGCTGGGGCAGGGGCAGAGGCTGGGGCAGGGGAAGGGGCTGGGGCAGGGGCTGGGGCTGGGGCAGAGGCTGGGGCAGGGGAAGGGGCTGGGGCAGGGGCTGGGGCTGGGGCAGGGGCTGGGGCTGGGGCAGGGGCAGGGGCTGGGGCAGGGGCTGGGGCTGGGGCAGGGGCTGGGGCTGGGGCTGGGGCAGGGGCAGGGGCTGGGGCAGGGGCAGGGGCAGGGGCAGGGGCTGGGGCAGGGGCTGGGGCAGGGGCAGGGGCAGGGGCTGGGGCAGGGGCTGGGGCAGGGGCAGGGTTTGGGGCAGGGGCAGGAGCTGGGGCTGGGGCTGGGGCTGGGGCAGGGGCAGGGGCTGGGGCAGGGGCAGGGGCTGGGGCAGGGGCCAGGGTAGGGGCGGTGGCAGGGGCAGGGGCAGGGGCAGGGGCAGGGGCTGGGGCTGGGGCTGGGGCAGGGGCTGGGGCAGGGGCAGGGGCTGGGGCTGGGGCTGGGGCTGGGGTTGGGGCAGGGGCTGGGGCAGGGGCTGGGGCTGGGGCTGGGGCAGGGGCAGGAGCTGGGGCTGGGGCTGGGGCTGGGGCTGGGGCAGGGGCAGGGGCTGGGGCAGGGGCCAGGGTAGGGGCGGTGGCAGGGGCAGGGGCAGGGGCAGGGGCTGGGGCTGGGGCTGGGGCAGGGGCAGGGGCTGGGGCTGGGGCAGGGGCAGGGGCTGGGGCAGGGGCAGGGGCTGGGGCAGGGGCAGGGGCTGGGGCTGGGGCTGGGGCAGGGGCTGGGGCTGGGGCAGGGGCTGGGGCAGGGGCTGGGGCTGGGGCAGGGGCTGGGGCAGGGGCTGGGGCTAGGGCAGGGGCTGGGGCAGGTCACAGGAAGTTCCTAGTCCCAGGCATTGGACTCAGGTCCAGCAGCCTATCAGCCAAGTGCCCGCCCCTCTCCAGGGATCCGGGTATGCCTATCCCTTGCGGGGGGTCATCCTCCCCCACCATGAAGACAAGGCGACATCTGTGCGTCTCTGAAGCAGAGCCCTCCTTGCTCACCTGGAGCTGGGCATCTACATTCACCAAGTGGCCTCTTCCTGTAGACTTTACCCTCCCCCCCCCCAGAGGGGACCAGGCTGGCTCACGGGGACGGACCTTTGTGAGGCAGAAGGAGGAACTGAGGCAGTGTCCTGCAGACACCAGGGCCACCAGGAGCTCTCTTCCGGCGGCAGCCCCGCAGCGGTCCCGAGGGCCGGCCCATGCACCTTTGCACGTGGCTGCTGCTTCTGTCCATTGCGTGACATCCCACTGATTAAAAAAATCTCCTTCTAACCACAAACCTATTGTAATCTAATTACTGAAAACAATTAGAACCCTCTGAAGCTCCTTGCGCACAGACACTCCAGACCCTAGCCCTCACTTCCACCGCCTCTTGCTTAGCACTCAGAAAGGCACTTGATCAGAAACACGCTGCGAGCTACACGGAAGGCTGGTGTGTCGCCATTCAGCGAAGTGACCGAGGGTAGTGGTGTCAGAAGTGAACTCTGCACAAGTCCTCACTCAGCCCCTCCTCACAGCCGCAGTTGGGGTGAGATAGAATGCTCATCTTTGTTATGATCTGTAGGGCTTGAGAGACCCGAAAAACCTTGGGAAAAGCACCACACCACCACTGCTGGACCACGTTAGAGAAAGCAAGGGCCTCAGCCAGCGCCAGAGCCCCAGCACCCCACAAGAAGGGGAAGCCGAGCGGAGCTGAGGCCGCGCTCAGGCTGAGCTGCGTCTTGACGTCTCTCAAAGGATCCAACTCTATCCGTGACTCACAGGAATCCTCTCCACCATTTTTACTTCAGTAAAACATTATAACACGTGTTTTTTTAATTAAAAAATGACAAAGAGTTGTTAATATTTCAGGCATTTTCGTTCTTTGTGTTTGACAGCTCTGAGATGGTGTTTGTCGTGGTGTTAATGCGCTGGGAAATGCTCTTTCCCACAGCATCACCTCTGATGGCGGAGCTTCGTAGGAACGTGGGAACACGCTCGTCTGTGGTGGTTGCTCGCTGCTGCCACAGCTTTAATGCACAGAATCTTGATACATAAATATCTGTGCTAATCTGATTACACACTTAGGATAAAGTCCTAGAGAGGGAACTATTTGGTCAAACCTGCAGAATGTCTTCAGCCTTGGTTTCCTCAGGGTCCTGACAAGTGGAAATTCGTCCTCACCAGGGCAGGTCCCCAAACTCCCACCCCAGAATCCCAGGTGGAGAGGCCTCAGGGCCCAGCCCCCGGCGGTCCCAGGGGACGTGTCACCATGGCTCCTGCCGGGCAAAGGCCTTGCCTGACATCCCACCGCCGAGAGGTGAACGCTCTGCCGCCCCAGGAGGCGGTCAGTCGCCAGAAGTGACTTGGAACTGCCCCAGTGTAGCCACAACAGCCCCTAGGCAGCTGCCTAGCTGCACCCGGAGAAGCCCACGGGAGGCTGAGTTCTCGGCTGCAGACACCCACGTGCCCCACCTGTGAGCTTCCATCTTGCTGCAATGCCCGTGGGCACCAGCCTGTGCTTGGGGACCAGAGACCGAGGGCCTGTCAGCTCCTTTCTGACTCCCTCAGGATCGCGCCCAGAACGCGTCCCTCCTGCTGCTGGGTACACGGCCACAGGACGCGGGCCACGGCCCCTCCAGCCTCTCTTTCACAGGAGCTCCCACCGACGTCTACAATCACAAGCCCTCGTTGCTGTGTGATATGGAAAGCAGGACTCACCAGGCCCGGGGACACAGGCAGCTCGTTCCTCTAGGAAGACCCAACCTGACTCCACCAACTCAGCAAGATTCTGTTGGACTGTGAGTTTGCTGACTGGGAGGATTGAGCAACACTGAAAGAAGAAAGCTCCGCCGAAGGCCATGCACTGCACACGGGGAAGAGAAGAGGAGCACGGAGTGAGAGGAAGAGGAGAGCCGGGGACGGAGCGAGAGGAAAGGTCCGAGAGCTGCCTGGGAACTGGTACTGCCAAGAGAGCCTGTGCTCTCCTTTATTCTCTTCCCCAGAAGTCCAAACGCCAGCTCTCCATCTTCTCGGTGTGGCTTTGTGTGAGCTGACAGAGCAAGAGAAGTTTCTCCACAAAAATGTCTGGCCCCTCTCAGAGGTGTGGAGCAGAGGGAACTGTCCCTTCCACCTGTCCCTGGGGCTGGTTTGCACACGAGGGCTCGCCGGCGGGGCAGGAGGCGTGAGGGGAGACGAGGCTGCCATGAGGGCTGCGGCCATCACAGAACGAGGAAACTGCTTTGAGCTGAACAGAGGCTAGGCCTGCTCTCCTCAGAGGTTTGGAGAGGGAATCTCCCCTTGTCGACTTAGTGAAGTGTCAATAGCCAGGGCACTTATGCATCAGGGACACACAAGACCTTTCCAGACAATCCCTGAAACCAGTGTAGATCCCCTAGCATTAAAATTATTTTTAAATACTGTCCCATCAAGGGAAAACTCTGGTCCAAAGCTACGATCACAGCCAGGGGCAGGAAGCAACGCGGTGGTTAGGCACGTAGCTCTGCACTTCTCCGATTCCAGCCAGCGTGGTTTGCACACGCTCTAAGTTCCGCGCACATCTCCTGAACGCCGGAGCTGAGGCCGGCCCGGCCTCCCAGGAGGGGGTACGTGACAGCTCTTTGGAGCGCCCTGGTCCACCCTCTTGTCTGATATTTCCAAGGGTTTTTAATCATGACCCCAGCAGATTGATCAATGACAGATATGATCAACAACTTTTGCATGCTAACAGTGCTGGATTTTTTATCTAAGGAAATATTTCTCTCCTAAAAAGCCTCTGCACGGCTATGTATTAATTAAAATCCAAATACTAAATATTGATTGATGTGTTATCAGCCCATAGCAGTTGGGCCCTGCCACATTGATTTTTTGCTGTGATTTATTATCATATTTAAGAAAAATCATTTTGTGTGATTATACGAGGAAATAGACTTTAGTGAGGGTGTAATTCTTTTGTACCACTTTTGTTGTGTGGCGGACGGGCCAATTCCTCAATCGTAGGCTGAGATTGCTGATGCCCTTCACTGCCTCTTCTCGGGGGCCCCGGCCGCTAATGCGTTAAGCCTGCTTGGCGTTGTCATTAGGAATAATGTGCGTCGGGATTACCTCCTTAATCACAACTAAGATTAACAGATGGATGGACCCAAGTTCTTAAAATTATCTGGTTATTAACAAGCATTTCTTTTTATCACATTAATAACATTGCTGCAGAGGACTTTTTTCTTTAACGACTAGAATTAAAGCAAAACCCCAGAACAATGTCCAGGCCGACCCAAGGTGTAACCATTAGACAATTAATCTTCTCTGAGAGCGAGTCGCAGCGCCCACAGTGAAAACCTGACTGTGAGGATAAACAGAAGACAGTCCGTCTATAGAAGCAGATCAGGGCTGTATATTAAAGGACCCACTTCAGGTGGTCTGTTTGTTTGTTTGTTTGACAAATAACTTTGTAGATGAGCAACACATGCTGCTCCAAGAAGACAGCTGACTGTCTAAGGCCAATTATTTGTCTGCAAGAATAAGGGGAAAGATGCAGGAACTATCTGCACTTACAAATTCAAGGCTGGTATACTACTAGTAATAAAGTCACTTTGAGTCCTTTGGACTATTGAAGTTTAAATATCCCATGTGTGTTATATTCATCTTACAGTATTAGGGTTACTCTGCCAAATGCTCCTGCTCCAGGTGCGTGTCCCAAGGAGCCGTGCACCCGGCCAGCTCCGGCCTCCGAGAAGAATGGTCTCACGTTAGCTCTCACCAGGCATATCAAGAAACTCAAGGATCCAGTGAACATGCATGGGAGAAAAGCAACACTTCTTAAAGAGAAATACCATACCTTTCCATCATCATTAAATCTTTTAAAATATAATTTTAATATGCATGTTTTCTTCAGTTTACAAAAGTTTAGCAAGTGTATTTGGAAAAAGAATAGAATCAGAGACAACCTTGGGATGAGACTGTAAGTATATACATATATATGTATAGATATATAGATATATATATAAAATGTTCATCACATAAATGCTCTAATCTTGTTATTATTTCTTACTATTAGATCAATCCTCAGAATAGGAAGGAAAGAAGGAAGGAAGGAAGGAAAGAAGGAAGGAAGGAAGGAAGGGAAGGGAAGGAGACAGGGAAGGGAAGGAGACAGGGAGGGAGGGAGTGAAGGAAGGAGGAAGGGGGCGGGCAGGTGGGTCTGGGAAAGCAGGCAGCTAATGACAGAAGCAATATCAGGAGGGTTTTGTGGATCACAAGACTGTGCATTTTATGGATATCAAAAAATATGAATTCTGAGTCAGAGCTCCTATATCAGACAAGGAGGAGAGCCTGGAGGTAAATTTGTGGAAATTATTTTATAGGAAAAACACTAAACTCAGGCTGACCTAAAAAAAACCCGCTTCTGTTCCGTGCTGTGTGAGGCTGAATTATGGAACCACCGCAGCGAGCGGCGTGCTCACCTCCGGCGAGGAGAGACGGCGTGGCGTGGGGCAGGGTCTGTCCGCCAATAGGCTCCCAGCTCAGCCTGCGGCCTCCAAGCCACTCGGCACACCTCTCGGCATGACGCCGAACCCCAAAGAGCATCTTCCGGAACGAATGGCCTTTGTTTGCCCTGGTTCTCGCCACAGGAAAACCCCATCGCTGAATTTTCTGAAATGGGTTGCCCTGTTCTCACGGGCACGGGGTGAGGATGAGCACCCTAAGGTTCCTGTGTGGTTTATTAATCCCCTCACCAGCTGGAGGCCAACACTGTGATCCGTGGGCAGCTGGAGCCATGGAGCTGGGGGTGAGAGGGGACAGAGGTGCCACGGTCCCCAGCGGAGGCTTCCGCTCCAGCCAGGTTGACTCCGCCGAGGACAGGCTGGCCTGGCCCTGGGCACATCCGGTGTCCAGGGCTCACGCCGGGCGTGAGCGACAGACCTGCTGTGGTTGTGCTGATCTGGAAGCACCAGATCGCTCCAGGGAGGATGCCAAGGCTCCACCTGACCTCCAGAACAATGACCCCTGCTGTGGCCATCCCAAGCCCTGTGAGTTCTTCAGGGACCTGCAACATGCATGTGCACAATGTGTCATTCTACACAGCCGCAAACTTACCTAATACATTCACGTTACATCCAACCATACCTGGCCCTCTGGTTATAAAATGCTACGGGAAAAAATCAGCCGTGCAAAAAACTGTGCTTTGACATCTGTCCAGCTGGTGCCACAGTGATGCAGCCCCGGCAGTGCACACACCTTCCACGAGGGCCGCCTCCCCCGGCCCGGGCCCATCCCTTCCAGAGGTGGCCCGCAGCTGTGACTGCAAGGTTGTCCGGAGGATGGGGGCCCACCACAGGACCTCCATACACCACCTCCCATCGTCCGCCTGGGAAGATGGCTGTGACAGGGCCTCCGATCGGTTCTTCAGCATGCCGGGCACCTTTAGGGCTCCTACGCAAATAGTCAAAGTTGACTTGGTGTGAGAGTTCCGACTTCCCCGTCCCCACGGTCGGTTACAATTCTGGCTGTATCCTGAAGCACAGACCAGATGATGTGCATGAACAGAGGCAGGATTGGGTTGCAGGGTAAGCCAGGCCCAGCCGGGACACAGGGGACATGGGACACGGGGGACATGGGACACTGTGGGGCATGGGACACGGGGGGCATGGGACACGGGGGACATGGGACACTGTGGGGCATGGGACACTGTGGGCATGGGACACGGGGGACATGGGACACGGGGGGCATGGGACACGGGGGCATTGGACACTGTGGGGCATGGGACACGGGGGCATGGGACACGGGGGACATGGGACACTGTGGACATGGGACACGGGGTACATGGGACACGGGGGGCATGGGACACAGGGGCATTGGACACTGTGGGGCATGGGACACGGGGGCATGGGACACTGTGGGGATGGGGCACGGGGGCATGGGACACTGCGGGCAGCAGTCACCAGGGAGACATCATGCTCCAGTAGCCCTGCCCAACGAGTCACATGTGAACTGACTGTCCAAACACTATGACGGAGATGCAGCTCTCCACTTGGTCACTGGACCAACCCAGATGTATATCTAAAGATGGCAAAACTCAGACGCCCACCGGCTCAGGTCTCCTCAGGTGCAGAGCCACGTGCAGTGACCCAGGAGGAAACTCCAGCCAAACCGCCGCCGCCAGCACGCAAGTGAGTGGCACCCAGCGCCCTCTGTGCTCCAGGGTGCTCCCGCCCGGCCGCAGAGGAGGCCACAGCCATATCTAGACCCTGGCCCATCCTGAAGGGGGGCTCCCACTTACCAACCACTGAAGCGTTCCTCAGCCCACCAGTGGGAAGAACTAGCTTCAAGCTGGAAGCAGAGCGGGACACGGGTGGCTCACATCTGTCACTAGCGACTTGGGAGGCCGAGCTCAGGAGGACTGGGGCTGGAGGCCAGCCCAGGCAGAAAAGCTTTGAAAGCCGTGTCATCATAAGCTCCGCGGGAGGCTGAGACGGGGGTCAGGCTCTGGCCAGGCGGGAAAGTCAGAGGAACTGTCCTCACAGGAAGGGAGCTGGATGCTACAGCACCAGACCAAAGCTAAAATAACCACATCAGGGCTCAGGCACACTGCTGGGCAGGATCAAATCCCTAGGACAATAGCCAGCAAAAGGCAGGGCCCGAAGCTAGCTCAAGTGGTGCGGTACTAGCCTGACAAACGTCAGGCCCTGAATTCACACCCTAATCCTTCCAGAAGGGGATTCCAATTGTCCACTCGGCCTGTAGCGGCACCCCGAACAGGGCAGGGGGCGGTCAGTTCCGGGTTCTCGGCCACTGCAGGTGTGGCGGGCAGCACCTGGTGACGAGCGTGCGAGGCCCTCCGCGGGTCAGGCTGCATGCACACTACCCATGGTTTCAAGCCTTAGTCTCCAGTTCCACACAACGCCTCAAATAAGCCACAATTATTTCCTCACTGAGTCAAATGTCAAATGCAGTGATGTGTTAACCATCTCTTAATAATAAGAGTAGCATATTGATGCTGAATGTCCTCAAAACGACCAAGAATACATGTGCTTTGATCTCTACAGAAAGGCAGGAATTTTAAAAGGCCTTACCCAATTCTCTGCACAGAAGTCAATTTTGTGAGCTCCAACCACTCAGCCGCCACTTTCTTCACGTACCAGAGGCGGCGGGTTCCTTGGTCTCTGGCCCCCAGAAGCACTGCTGTCCACGGTGAGCAATGCCGCCTCACTGTTCACGCCCAGGACCCACGGCCTGGGCCGCTCTGAGCACCCTAATTCTGTCCACGTGGTGCCGACACGCTCTCGCTGCACGAGCCGGGCCAAGGCGCCGCGCGGGCCCCGCGTGAGATGCAGGAACGGGACGGCCAGCTGAGCCCTTCCGCCTGGGCCTGGGGCGTGGGGACGCCAGACTCCGGCTACAGACCGCAGGGGTGGTGCCCGCGGTCGCAGCAGCGCTGGCTGGGTTTGCCAGCCAGGACTTGGAACAAACCTCCCGCGGGTGCCGTGTGCCCTCGGCCTGCGGCTCCTGGATACTGACTGGAAGGCTGGCGCGCCCGTGCCTGGGCTCTGGGAGATGACGTGGGGCCTGTCAGAAGCACCTGTGAGGCCGGCCACACAGCCGCGTCTTCCTCTCTGTTCGCAGAACCACGGACGTTTACTTTTTTGGTACATATGCCAAAGAGGATTAACCCCCTAAAACTGAACTGTGATGATTGAAGTAAAGGGAACGAATGGTAGGAAAATCAGGAGAAACCACGTTAGAGGAACAAAAACGGGGTTTAAAAATTCACAGGCAGATTCTCAGTACAAATACATTTAAGGTTTGGTGGAATTAAAAAAAATAAATCACCATGTGATATCATTTTCATTCTCCTTGAAATTGGTACATTGTGACAAAATAATAGCAACTAAATTATCTCTCTGCATTGATACAACTAAAATGTGTGTCCAAGGTAGAGTATGCGTGGCTAATATGTTTGTGTTTATAAAGTCCTTGTAAAATTTGAGCATCATGTGATTAGAAAACAATTCCAACTAATTCCAATATGAATTATAATGACAATTGCAGCAAGAAGCAGCGAGGGGCGGTGGCCGGCCGGGCGGTGGGAGTGGTGAGCACAATTAAGAGATGACAATGGAAAACCGGATCCACCTGGACGAGTCTAGCACAGGGCCCCGTAATTAGCTATCACCACAATTATTTTTAAAGTAGTTGTCAGAGTATAGCATGAGTGAGTGTGTATGTGCACGTACATGCGTGCACAGGATAGCTCAGGACTTAAATATAAAAAAAATGTGGAGCCTCCAAAATTAAGTTCAAGTGTTATATTGCTTCCAGCATTTATAGTTTATAGATTCTATCTATGAAATCTCAAGCTGCTTCTTAAAAAAAAAAAAAAATGTGACTCCAACAGGAGGCGACCGGCCGGCCCTCCCCCCGCACAGGCCAAGCCCTACAGGCCACACCCACCGCCGCCGTGTTGACCAGAGTGGGCTCGGTCCACATTTTCGGAAGTGTATCTCACTGCACCGCCTTGGGAAAAAAGGGTAGACCACGTGCCAGTCAGCAATCTCTCCCGTCTGCCTCCCCAGCACCTTCCCTGGAGTAAAAGGCTAATTACTTGCCTTTCAAAAGTTCAGAGACTGAAGAAATCGTCCAAAAAGTGAATTACAAGGGTTTGTGCCCCACAGAAAATATTAGCTAATGAAATTTACTTTTCATAAAATACTTGCCAAATTGGCCCTATTTTTTAATTAACAGTGTGCATCTTTTTTAAAGTGGTTAGACCAGCTTAAACAAAGTCTATACATTAGGTGTGTGTCCATTTTGTTTATGCGTTTCACTTTCCGCCGTTCCTGTGCCCTGTGTTTGGAGCTTCACTCAGCCTTACACCTGCACACAGGTTCACAGTTCACATGTACCATCGATGGCTTCCTGCCTCCCTGGCCAGCCTTCACCTCGGCCCCTGAAGCAGCCTCACGCACGGGTGTTTTCGCGGGACCAAGGACCATGGCATGTCTTTCTAGTGCCTCAGCACTCGGCGCTCCCCATCAGAAGCATTTCGGCCTGGTGTGGTGGTCCCTCCCGGGTCTCCCGGGAAGCAGAAGTAGCTTCCAGGCCTGCCGGGGAGCAGCAGCCTGCACCTGGCAGGACTCGGGGTCCTGCGCTTGCCTGGCGAGCCACAGGCCCCACGTCTGAACTCCAGTGCAGACAAAATCCTAAGACATTTTTCTTTTAAACCATGTGTGTAATATTAAATGAAAGTGTTGTACAGTTAACTCCAAGTCTGAAGTTTCAACAACAGAGATCTTTTATTTCCATCAGAAAAGTGCATTTCGGGATTACAGAGATGGGTGGGAAAGCACAGGATTCAGTCGGTGTTAAGCTGTCCGGCGTGAGGAGCGGTGTTTGTCACCTCCTGCTGCAAGGGGCCAGGCCACGCCAGTGTGGGCCCTGCCTAACTGGTCAGTCATTGCTTTCTGGAACAGCGGGGGGGGGGGGGGCGGGGGGCTTGTGGATGGCGGCAGTGGGCTCTGGTTCTGTGCAGTTTATTTCCTTCACACACATGGGAAGAAACACTCTCTTCCTTCGGCATTTTCCAAAGATGCTCACTAGAACTCTGACGATCGTGGCGCTTTGGTGAAATGGCGGGAGCGGCCGCCAGGTTTGAAGGGTGTGCACACGGACGGGGTGACCACAGCATCATACTGCGCCCCGTGTCACCTTCCACGTCGCACAACATGAAAAAGTACAAGTCTCCACTGTAGACAATTCATCCCAAACTGGAAATTAAGGAAACCCTGGCAACCCTGTCAGCACGCAGGCAGCAGCTGCGGCCTTTCTCCCACGTGTCCCACCCTTCGTGTGGAGTTCACCTCCTAAAAATGGCCAAGAAAGCCAGGGGCCGGTGGCTCACACCTGTCATCCTAGCTACTCAGAAGGCTGAGCTCTGACAATCGCATTTCAAAGCCAGCCCGAGCAGGAAAGTCCATGACACTATTTTTTTTTATTGGGAAAATACTGTATAGAGGGGTTACAATTACATGGGCAAGATAATGAGTACATTTCTTATCAAGCATTGTTCCATGACACTCTTATCTCCAATTAACTGCCAGAAAACTGGAAGGGGCGCTGTGGCTCCAGTGGTAGAGCACTCGCCTTGGGCTAAAGAGCTGAAGGACAGCGCCCAGGCCCAGAGTTCAAGACCCATGACTGACAAAAGAAATGGCCAAGAAACACATGAAGAAATGCTCATCATCCCTGGCCATAAAGGAAATGCAAATCAAAACAACTCTGCGATTCCATCTCACCTAGTTAGATTGGCCAATGTTGTGAATTTCGAACAACAAATGTTGGTGGGGGCATGGAGAAAGGGACCCTCCTGCACTGTTGGTGGGATGCAAACTAGTGCATGCACTCTGGACAGCAGTCCAGAGCCTCGAAAACTAAACACAGACCTTCCCCAAGACCCACCAGACACTCCTGGGCCTCTACCCAGAACTTCACAGGCCAGGATTCCACAAACTCCGTTTTACCATGAGAAAAATGTATCTTTAAAACGCCTTCAACAATTTTAAAGATAAACTCAAATGGGACAGCAGACTCTACAGCATGTGCTGACAAAGGCTGGTGGATGTCTGTCCAGGACAGGAGTGTGTGCTGGGAATGAATGGAACACAGAGGCCGTGGACGGAACCACAATGGTAGAAGCACCTAGAGGTCACCATGGCCCATCTGGTGGGATTTTCTGTGTGAGCGATGTCCTACACCTCTTCCCATTCTCTCTCTACAGCTGTCATTTGGGAGAGCACTGAGGCTCATCTGCTGCTACAGGCCAGTTCAACCTGAAAACCACACATGCACTCAATGCCTTCTGGTGGGAAGCACTGGTGGAGCTGGGCACCACTCACAGCTGGCAGCCGTAAGGTTCGCTTGAACCTAGGCGCTTGGGACACCATCCCCAAACCATCAAGAACAACAAAAATGTCACTAGCAAACAATAATAATAGAAAGCAGAGGGGCTGGGAAGGTGGCTCAGTGGTAGAGCGCTTGCCTTGCATGCATGAGGCCCTGGGTTCGATTCCTCAGCACCACATAAACAAAAAGAAAAAAGCCGGAAGTGGTGCTGTGGTTCAGGTGGTACAGCACCAGCCTTGAGCTGAAGAGCTGAGGGACAGCGCCCAGGCCCAGAGTTCAGGCCCCACGACTGGACCCCCCCCCAAAAAAAACAAAAACCAAAGCAGAAGAGAGGGGAGGAAAAGGGAGAGGCAGAAGTCACAGGAACTAGAGGGAGGGAGTTGCACAAGATTGTGAATGAGAGATTCTCTGTTGTGGTTAACTTTGTGCACTTGTGGCTTGACTTTCTTCTAGAGAAGAGAGGGGGGAATGTCCACTCCCACTTCCTGGTCACTGATCTCTACAGAGGACACTGAGCCAGAGGAGACCACTCCCGCTTCCCCATGGGTGTCAGACTCCAACGTCAAAGCACAGCCTTTACCCGCCATCCGGGAATGTTTCCAGACTGTTCTGGTACCAAGGCAGTGTGATTGCTTCCTGATTCAGAGCGCTCACCTTCTGCATTTTTACTAGCACTTTCAAAGCATACTTGTTACACGACTTTTCTTCTTGGATCAAGTAACCCCTGTTTAGAAAACATGGCCAGGGTAAGGAGTTCCCCTCAGTTCCTACAACCTGCAGGTACGTCTCATATAACTACAACCTGCGGTTACAGGCGGCATTCGTAATGTCGTGGCTGTATCAGAACACCAGAAAATATCTGCAGATGCACTTTGGATGTTTTCAATACTCTCATCAGGTATTCATAAACATGGGAAACGGCACCTCCACATTTATGAGCAGAATACAATTCCTAAATCCACACGTGGCTGTCCACACCGAATGGGAGCAACATGCCAAGAAGGCTTTCTAGAGCTGGGCCTCCACTTGGTTTCTGCCAAGGCGCTCAGGCATCTCCCTCAACCTGAGCCTCTCTCCACAAATGCTGATGAATTCACTGGTTTGGGTGGGTGCTGTGGCAAAGACACTGTTAGAGCAGCAGCCGTGCTGACAGTCAGAAAGCTGGTACGTGTCCACGGGTCTGAGGAAAGACACCCCGTCTCCCCTTCTCTGGCAGAAAACAGAAGGTCGATATGAGTGCTGCCATTTTGTTTCACTCTGAGTGAAAGGGCTGTCGGGAGACATTAGAGAAAAACAAGAGAAATGTGCCTGGAAGGTGCCCTCCCGCCAACCCCAGGAGGCAGGGGCTCCTCCAGTGCGTGGCTCTTCTCTACCCAGCCGGCCACCAAGAGCTGCCACGCACAGAGACGCGGGGCAGGCCTGCGTCCTGTGAGCCTCGTCCCGTGGAGGGGGCTGCCAGCGGTGGCGCCGGCCAGGGCCAGGGCCAGGGTCCTCTGCGTGCTGATCCATCGGCAGGCCAAGGAATTGCTCACCTGTATCTGTGCTGATACCCACGTGCTGAACACCTGCGCGTGCACACGTGCGCGCGCGCTTGCGCGCACACACACACACACACACACACGCCTGTCTCTCTCCTGCTGGTCCCTCTGTAACTAACCACTCTCTCAGCCCCAGGGTGTGCACCAGACCTCAGTGTGGCTCTGACACATTCCACACCCATGCAAATCATTTCTGCCACATCCCTTTCCTTGAGTTTTATCTTGAACATAAAGAAAAGGTCCGGAGTGTGGCCCTGTGATAGATGGCACGCTTAGCACAGGCAAGGATCCTGGTTCCAATCCCAGCATGGAGGGGTAAGACAAAGGAAGAGAAAAAGGGTAGTGAAAGGAGAAAGAGAAAGGGAGAGACCGGAGGAGGAAGGAACAATGTAAAAAGCGGAAAGGGAGGGAGAGAAGGAACCAAGAAAGTCCCAAGCATTCAAACCTGCTGGCCCTCAGCTCCCAGGTCTGCACATGTACAGCCTCAGCGCTGCAGTACATCGCTGGCCTGCCCCGGCCGTACAAACGCCTGTGCTTCAATTTCCTCACCCTTAACCTGGGCAAGGAGCGTGGGCCGCCCAGGTAGGGAATGTGGGGTGCAGTACATGCAGTTCAAGGTCCTGCAAGAGACCTGCATGAAGGAAAACACACGCAAATGAGCGCTGGGTGGAGAAGCAGAGGCAGGCTCTCAGCTGGGTGTAATGGTGACGTAGACTCTGCGGTGTGCACAGGCCTGGGTGTGTGCTCATGTGGAAGGTGCGAGGGACCATTGCTAGGTAGCGCATAAGACTGTCTGTGACAGCTTTCAAGACAGGTAAGAGTCTCCTTTTAAAAAGAACCTGCATTTATAATCTCTAATGCTAGCAATAATAGTAAGACAGCAGAGCCGAGGGGCCATGCGGCACAGGGGATCTATCCTGGGGCGCTTCCTCAGAGAAGAATCCCAAACTGGGCCCACGCTGGATTTAGGGCCCCACATTGTAATCTCAGCCTTCAGAAGGGTTGTGAGTCCAAGGCCAGCCTGGGTACACAGCGAAAGGCCCCGCCTCAAAAATCAAAACCACCAGACCGACAAAAAATAAAATGCGGGAAAGCAGAGACGGTTTCCGAGCATCGGGTAAGGCCAGCAGCAGGGCTGAGCAATGGGCCTGCAGGAGGAAACACGTTCTCAGGTGCAGCCCTGTCTCTGGGCTCTGCAGAGCTGCTGAAGAGGGGGACAGACAGGAGTGTCACCAGGGCCAGGCCCTTCGTCCAGGATGAAGGACCACCCGCCACACTCCTCCCAACCTAGACACCTTCGCTGGCTGTCCGGAGGGACCCACGAGGGATCACATCGAGCATCTTCAAAATGGGTGAAAAAGCAATGCCAGTGGGCAGACAGGAGAACTCACGATGCGGGCATGGCTGGAGCGGGTGGACCGGAGCACAGATGCATGAGCGCAACGTGGGTCCAGCCCTGGCCTGGGCTGGCCTGGGCGCCTGAAGGGGACCGGCAGGGTCAGGAATTGAACAAAGTTGACGTGGGCATGCTCACGACCACTTCCTTAGCTGGCCAACCTCAACCAGCACCTGCCCAGCCCCCCCCCCCCCCCAGCAGATGCTGTATTTCTAGAACACTGCAGAAGACATGAGCCCGTGCAGCCCGACCCAGACCCACAGCTGCTGGGAATGAGCCGAGAGGAAGAGCCACACGGAGAGGAAGAGCCATACCCCCGGGAGGAAGAGCCACACCCCCGGGAGGAAGAGCCACACCCCGAGTCCTAGGAGAGCTGGGGGGTGGGGGGTGGCGGCGATGCCTGTGTTTCTCAAGTCCACCAGAAAGCGGAAATGGCCGCCACAGACATTCAGTTGCTGGACACTGACAGGCTTGCCGGGGCGTCGGCCACACGTGGGGTTTGCAGGTTGGTGTTCGGCCCCCCCTTCCCCCCGTCCCAGGGCACAGGGTGCCCCTCGGTTCTGACACGGACGACCTGGGGCCGCCCTGCACCCCAGCCTCCCCCGGGACCCTCCGTCTCCTTTTTCCTTCTCTTGCCCTTGCTCCAGAGCCTCCCTCCTGCCCCCTGCCTCCCTCCTGCCCCCTGCCTCCCTCCTGCCCCCTGCCTCCCTCCTGCCCCCTGCCTCCCTCCTGCCCCCTGCCTCCCTCCTGCCCCCTGCCTCCCTCCTCCCCGCCCCCTGCCTCCCTCCTGCCCCCTGCCTCCCTCCTGCCCCCTGCCGCTCTGGCACAGGCTCAGAAGGCCTGGTCCTTTCCGTGGAGCACTGTGTGGCTCTGACACGTAAGCAAAAGCTCCTCTGGGTGTTAGCCTCTCACTATGCCCTTTCAGCCCCACATCCCTCAGCCTCAGAGGACACTTTGACTTCAGGGGCCGTGGCCCCGGGCTTCTGCGGTCCAAGCCCGGCCTTCCAGGCCCCTGGGCTGGACACCGAAGTTGTCTCTTCCCAGAAAGATGAGTTCACTAAAAACAAAACCACACCTTTCAGCAGCACACTGACGGACGCTGAGAACTTCCTCCCTGGAGTTTTTATCAGAAACGTGCCAGCGTGGCTTGGAGAGGTTGGCACGGGACTTAACCAGGCCAGCTCCTTTATGATGGGCCCAGAACTGGCTACTCACGTCGCCGTGTCCGCTGTGTGCCTCCAGCCTGCCGCGGAGCAAGGACGCGCCTTGCGGCTCTTTGGGGACCCTGTGAAACACACGCTGGGAGGTGGTGTCCCCAACCTCAGGTTCTGGCGAGTCGAATGTGCAGTTTAAAGCACCACTCCTGGCTCTCCGGCTACTCAGCTCTGAACCTGGGCACTTCACTACACGCCACCTCTACTGCTCCCAGGAAGCAGGAGGGCGCTGGGGACCTCCACGGAGCCGCTGACAGTCAGCAGCATGTGCATCTGAGCGTCCACAAGCACCTGCTTGTTTATTTACAGACACAAGCAAATCGAACCGCCAGGCCCCAAACATCTCTTCTTTGATGTCATGTTTGGTTTCCCGACCTTGAATGGATGACCTGACATGGGCCAGGCCCGAGCCCCTCACCCGCCCGTCCTGTCCCCGTCCAGCCGCACGGCCTCGAGTCTCCGCTGCCAACACCGGCGTCCACAGACTCTCACCTCCAAATGCTTGGGCAGAGGAAGCCACACAAGTGGAGAGGGCTGCACATGAGGCCTCCTCGACCAGGACATGGGAGCGTGTGCACACCTCCACACGCTGAAGCTGCACACGGGAGCGGAGCCGTGCGCACGTCCCCACACGCTGAAGCTGCTCACGGGAGCGGAGCCGTGCACACGTCCACACACGCTGAAGCTGCACACGGGAGCAGCACCGTGCACACGTCCCCACACACGCTGAAGCTGCTCACGGGAGCGGAGCCGTGCACACCTCCACACGCTGAACCTGCACACGGGAGCGGAACCGTGCACACGTCCACACACGCTGAAGCTGCACACGGGAGCAGAGCCGTGCGCACGCCTCCACACGCTGAAGCTGCACACGGGAGCGGAGCCGTGCACACGTCCACACACGCTGAAGCTGCACACGGGAGCGGAGCCGTGCGCACGTCCCCACACGCTGAAGCTGCTCACGGGAGCGGAGCCGTGCGCACGCCCCCACACGCTGAAGCTGCACACGGGAGCGGAGCCGTGCGCACGCCTCCACACGCTGAAGCTGCACACGGGAGCGGAGCCGTGCACATGTCCACACACACGCTGAAGCTGCACACGGGAGCGGAGCCGTGCACACCTCCACACGCTGAAGCTGCACACGGGAGCGGAGCCGTGCGCACGTCCCCACACACGCTGAAGCTGCACATGGGAGCAGCACCGTGCGCACGCCTCCACACGCTGAAGCTGCTCACGGGAGCGGAGCCGTGCACACGTCCACACACACGCTGAAGCTGCTCACGGGAGTGGAGCCGTGCGCACACCTCCACACGCTGAAGCTGCTCATGGGAGCGGAGCCGTGCACACGTCCCCACACGCTGAAGCTGCTCACGGGAGCGGAGCCGTGCACACGTCCACACACACGCTGAAGCTGCACACGGGAGCGGAGCCATGCACACGTCCACACACACGCTGAAGCTGCACACGGGAGCGGCACCATGTGCACGTCCCCACACGCTGAAGCTGCACACGGGAGCGGAGCCGTGCACACGTCCACACACGCTGAAGCTGCACACGGGAGCGGAGCCGTGCACACGTCCACACACACGCTGAAGCTGCACACGGGAGCGGAGCCATGCGCACGTCCCCACACACGCTGAAGCTGCACACGGGAGCGGCACCATGCGCACGCCTCCACACGCTGAAGCTGCTCACGGGAGCGGAGCCGTGCACACGTCCACACACGCTGAAGCTGCTCATGGGAGCGGAGCCGTGCGCACACCTCCACACGCTGAAGCTGCACACGGGAGCGGAGCCGTGCGCACGCCCCCACACGCTGAAGCTGCACACCTCCACACGTGAGGGCTATGCCAGGGCCCCCTGCCCCCAGTCCCCCGTGGGCCCCTTCCCTCCTGCCCCCTCGCCCTGGGCTGTGAGCTGGTGTCCTGCCTGCACAGGGGGAAGCACCCTGAGCAGGACAGCTGCAGATGCAGGTGCCACGCACCCTCCCCTCCCCTCCCCTCCCCTCCCCTCCCCTCCCCTCCCCTCCCCTCCCCTCCCCTCCCCTGTGCACCACCTGGGCGGCTGTGGACAGGGGGGTAGACAGGGTCAGGGCAGCGAGGGCGCAGCTGGGGGGCCCTGACCAGTTCTTACCCCGCACTCAATTGCCTGGTGGGGAGGGGAGGGCCAGGCCAGGGTGGGGAGCAGGTGGAGTGGGGAGGGGAGCAGGTGGGGAGGGGAGGGGGTGGGGGTAGGTGAGGGTGGGGCGGAGAGCTGGTGGGGGAGGGAAGCGGGTGGGGGCGGGGATCAATTGGGGGCAGGAAGGGGTGAGGAGGGGAGCAGGTGGGGGTGGGGAGGGGCGGGGAGCAGGTGAGGGCGGGGCTGGGGAAGGGAACGGGTGGGGAGGGGAGGGGAGGGCCCCGGGCGGGGAGGGGGCCCGCAGCGCTCTGTGGAGCCCACGGGCCTTGCGGGTTGGCGGGCAGGCGCGCGGTCCCGCCCCACCTCTGCCCATCCGCCGGCGGCCCGTTGTCCCCGCGGGCGCCTCCTCTGCCGGCCCGGGCCGGGCTGGCTCGGCGCAGGCCGGAAGCGCGGCTCCGAGTGACCCCCGCCCCCTCCGGCCCAGCAGGTGGTCACCGGCCGCGCCCGGCCGGGCTGGGACCGTATCGATGACGACGAGGGCCGAGCGGACAGTTTGATCTCTGTGTTCGGAGCTGGCTATAAAGAATCGATGCGGCGTCCCGGGCAGCGTCGGTGATGAAGGGCCCGGCGCGCGGCCATTCATCATAAGTCTGCGGCCGGCAGATAGTCCGGGGAGTTACGGGCCAGAGCGCCCGCTTATCTCCGCGCGCCGGGCGGCGATCGATGCGCCCGCGCCCCGCGCCGGCAGCGAGGCATGCTGGCTAATAGCGCCCGCCCCGTCCCGTCCCACGGCGCCCGCGGCCCGGCCCCGCACCTCGGCGGGCCCGCGGCTCGGAGGACAGCCGCCAGGCCGGAACCTTCCTCCCCGGGGCCGGGCTGGGGCGCCTCGGAGGTCGCGCAGGGCCGCACCCCGCGGGCAGAGCGCAGCTTCTCCGGGCGGAGCGGCGGGCCGGGCCTCGGCCGGCCCGCGGCCGCACCTCGATGGGGTCGCCGCGTGAGGGTCTCACCGCCCTGCTGGTTAAAGCTCAAGGACCCGAGCGAAAGCTGGGGTGCAGAAAGGGCCAAAGACAACAAGAGGTGGGGAAGGAATGGGGGGCTGACATGGGGGCGCCCGCTTCGCATTGAGTGGCTGGAGGAACAAGCCCTTGTAAGCAGCGCGTTCGAGGCCCAGGTCAGCCTGCTGCGGGCCGCGGCCTCCCCGCCTCCCGCACCCTCTAACGTCCCGGTCAGGCCCGTCCAGAAACGACACGAATTAACCCAAACGCCCCTTTACCCGCCACGTTCCGTCAAAGTACAGTATTAATTGGTAAATAATATCGTCAGGCAGACAAAATAATCACAGCCGCCTCCGACGCGCGAGACGGGACAATGAGCGAATTAGGTTTAATGATAGGGGACGCGGGCAACCTTTGTTTTTGCAGCCGAGGTGCGGCGACACGTTTTGGATAGACGGTGGTCACGTGACGGCGCGCGCCCCCGGGGGTCCGCGCGGCCCGGCTGGGGGGGGGGGGCCGCCGCCGCCCGCCTGCGAAGGGCCCCGCGGCACCGCCGCGGACCTGCTCCCGGGACGACCTGCGGGGGCCCGCGGCGGGATCCCCGGGTCTTCACGGCTCATCTCGGACCCCAGCCGGGATTCGCCGACGCCTGGGCAGTGCCGGGACTCCGGGCTCCGCGGTTCCCGCTCCGTCCCCTCAACGAAATTCCCACGGCGCGGCCGGCGGGGAGCCCCGGCCCCGAGAGCCTCCTGCTTCACGTCGGGGCGGCAGCCAAGGCGTGCGCCCGGGCAGCTGCATGCGCCCCGGGGTGGCTGCGTGCTCCCCCAGGCCGGCTGCGTGCGCCCCGGGGTGGCTGCATGTGCCCGGGACCGGCTGCATGTACCCGGGGTGGCTGCGTGCTCCCCCAGGCCGGCTGCGTGCGCCCCGGGGTGGCTGCATGTGCCCGGGACCGGCTGCATGTACCCGGGGTGGCTGCGTGCCCCCAGGCCGGCTGCATGTGCCCGGGGCCGGCTGCGTGCGCCCCCAGACCAGGCCCCGCCTTGCGAGCCCTGGAACGGCAACACCGTGTGCAGGCCCAGGAAAGACAGGCGAAAAGGTAAGGGAAGTCCCTGGCGGGGCGACGCGGATGACCGCACGAGGGCCGGGCCTAGCAGCGGACGAGCCGTCGTGGGCCATCTTCCCTTCTTCAGACCCCTGAGAAAGGGCCTTTGCTTCTCCCAGTGCGCGCTCAGAAAATCCGGGAAGGGGGAAGAACCTCCGGGATGCATTTTGGGTCGGACCCACTGATGGCCTCCGTTTTCCCCTCTAGAGCTCAGTGAGAGGCCCCTGCCCCCATCCCGGCCGCCTGTCAGTGATACGGAAACTGCCACTCCGCGCCCTTCCCCACCACCGCTCACTGCCCTCCCCTCCCCGCTGCTGTGTCCCCCAGCAGGAGCCGGCCCTGCCCCCATCCCTGTCCCCTTGCTCCCGACCCCTGCCCCAGGTGTTCCCCGCCTCCTCCCAAAGCCCGGCCCAAGATGCTCCTCGTCCTCCTCCCCAGCCTTGCGCACAGCGCTCCCGCGGTGCTCCCAGACCTGCCCGCGGTGCTCCCCGCCAGGCGCCCCGAGGCCCTATCCGCGGTGCTCCCCAAGCCCTGCCCGCGGTGCTCCCCGCCAGGCGCTCCGAGGCCCTGTCTGCGGTGCTCCCCAAGCCCTGCTTGCGGTGCTCCCGGCCCGGCGCTCCCCGCCCGGGGCCCCGAAATGCCTTCGCCGAACTCGGCCGCGTGACGGCGGCCCGGCCAGCCGGGGACGCGCGCGGCGGCGCCGGCCCGCAGCTCGCTGCACCCGCCCCGCTTCCAGCTGCCCTTCCCTTTGGAAACAAAATCAGGCGCGCGGCTGTTTTTCCAGCCTCCCTCGTTAGGAAAAGTCTAGAACCTCCATCAGGAAAATAACTGCGAGAGCGGCTCCGGCGCCGCGTCCTGCGCGTCCCCGCGCCAAGCTGTTGCCTCCAACGCACCCCACTCCAGGCGGGCCACTGGCGAGGAACCGAGGGCCGACCAGGGGCGGGGGCTCGACCTCGGCGGCGAGGCCGGGCGCGTTCCGGCGACGCGGGGCCAGGCGCACGGGCGCGTTCGCGCGGGGCGGGAGCGCGCCGCGCGCCTCCCGGAGAGGGCCCTGCCGGCCCCGCCGCCGCGACCCCGCACCTGGCCCCCGGGCCCCCGCGCGAGGCCCGGGGACACGCGGCCCGCCCGCGGGACTTGGGCGGACTTGAAAGTTTGGTCCGCGCTCGCCGCCCGCGGGCTCCAGCCGAGGGGACCCCGAGGCCCGCCGCCCCCGCCCGGGCTGCACTTAGGACGCCGCCAGCGGCGGGGAGGCCCGGAGAGAGGGCGGTGCGGGACCGCGGAGCCCCCCGAGGCGGCGGCGGGCGGGGCGGGCGCGCAGGAGTCCGCGGGCCCGGAGGGAGGGGAGACGGGAGGGGGGCGGCGGAGGGGAGGGAGGGGGACCGGAGGGGAGGGGGGAGGGAGGGGAGGAGCCGCGCGGCCCGCGCCGCTTCCGAACCGGAAAGTTGGTCTTGCCGAAGTCCCGCCACCCGGCGAGCGCGCTCCGCTCCGCTCCGGCCGCGAGCCCCGGCCCCCGCGCCCCCGGGCCGGGCGGGCCGCCCAGGAAACCCGCGGAGGGCCGCGAGCCGAGGAGGGCCGGGAGAGAGGGGCGGCGGCGCGGGAGCGGGCCCGGCGCGCCGAGCTCCGCCGTGCCCGGAGGCGGCCGGCCCCGAGCGCGGGCGGCGCGGCGCCCGCACGGCCCGGCCGAGACAAAGGCGCGGGGCCGGAGCCCTGCCCGCGGCCGCCCGCTCCGGGAGGGGCCGCCCGGCGGCGGCGGCGGCGGGGGGGCGGCGCGGGGCGCGGCGGCGCGGACGCCCTATAAAGGGGCGAGCCCGGCGCGCGGGCGGAGACGGCGCCGCGCGGACGCCGCCAAAGTTTGCAGCCCGCGCCTGGCGCTGGGGCGGCCGCCGCGGCCCGCGCCGCTCCCGGGTCCGCCGGCGCCGCAGCCGGGCCGCCGGAGAGCGCGGGGCCGGGCGCGCAGCGGAGCGGAGCGCCGAGCGCGGCCGGGCGGGCGGCGGGGCCCGCGATGTGAGCGGCGCCGGGCGGCGCGCGCCCGGGTCCCGGCGCCGCGGCCCCTCCTCGCCGGCGCGGCCGCTCCGCTAATCGCCGGCGCGGCCTCATTTGCATAGGCCGCTGGAGGCCGGCCAATCGGCGCGGCCCTCGGTAATGGCCGCGCATTATTCACCAGCCTAATTGCTCAGCCCCATGCGCGGCCCGCGCAGCCGCCGCCGCCGCCGCCCCGCGCCCCGCGCCCGCCCGGCCGCCCCGCGCCCGCCCCGCGCCGTCCCCGCCGGCCGCCCCGCGGATGCCGCGGCCCCGCGTGGGCCCCGAGCGCCGCTAGCAGCATGTCTCGGCGCAAGCAGGCCAAGCCCCAGCACCTCAGGTCGGACGAGGAGCTGCCGCCGCCGGACGGGGCTCCGGAGCACGGTGAGGGCCGCGCGGCGGCCGAGGGGGGTCGGGGCGCCCTCTCCGGACGGGCAGCGCGGGCAGCGGGGAGGCCGCGCCGACCCGGACGGGAGAAAGTTCTCCGGTGCCCGCCAGTAAGTGTCGGCGCCGCATCCCGGGGTCCGCCGGAGGCGCCAGGAGTTACGGGGCCGAGCGAACTTGGCTCCGCTCCCCGGGCGGGCGCGGGGCGGCGCGGGGCCGGGAGGGACCCGGAGGGACTCGGAGGCGCCCTGTCGGCCCCGCCGTCGCCCGGGCCGGGCTGGGCTCGGCGCCGCCTCCGGGCCGCGCCGGGACCCCGGCCGGGCCCAGCCGCGGGGGTCGCGCCCAGGACTCGGCGCCGCCGGACGCGGGCCGCGAGACCCCCGCCGGGCCAGCTTTGTCCGGCCGCCGTGGCCGGTGCTCGGCGGTGCGCGCAGAGACCCCCCCCCCCGGGGTCCTCGCCGCCGCCGCGGCCCCGGTCCCGGCGGCCGTCGGTCCGGGCCGGGCGGAGGGGCCGCGGGCAGCCGGCGACTCCGCGCCTCGCTAATGGCCGCCTCGGGCGGGCGCGGGCCGGGCCGGCGCTGCTCGCCGCGGGGCTCCCGCGCCTTCCCGGCGGCTCGCGAGGTTCCCTCCGGCCGCGCGGGGCGGGGTTGGGGTCCTCGCCCGCCCTCGGGTGGCAACTTCCGAGCCCCGGAAGTTCGAAACGGGCGGCAGCCGGGCTCCCCGCCGCCCCACGCGCCCGGCGCGAAGTTGGGGGCGCCGGGGACCCGCGTCCTCGGCGCGCCCCGCGGGGTCCCGGGGCGCCGGGGGGCGCGGGAGGCGCGGCCCGGGCCGGAGGAGCCGGCCCGCCCTCACGGGAGTCACTCCACCTAAAACGAGGGGGAAGCCGCGGGGCGCGGGGCCGGAGCGGGGCGGCGGGGCCCGGGCGAGAACCGGCGACGCGCCGAGGGACAAAGCGCTGTGGTCGCGATGTCCGCGGGGCCGCGTCTTCCCGGCGGCCCTCGCCCGCTCGGTGGCGACGCGGCCGCGTGGTCGCTTCGTCGCGCCCGGGTGAAAACCGCCGGCCTCGCTCCGAGAGCCGCGCCCGGCCCGGCCGCGCCCGCACGCGCCGTCCCCTTCTGGGAAGGCGGCCTCGGCCCGGAGCGAGGCCGGGGCGCCGCCGCTCCCCGCCGGCTGCGGCCCCGACGTGGGGCGCGGGCAGCCGCCCGGGGTCGCCAGCCCGTAGCCCCCGCGGGCCGGGCCGGGCGCGCGTTCCCACGCCCGCCGCGGGGCGTCAGGCCGGCCGCGCCCCGACCCCTCCGCGGCGGCCGCTGCCCGGGCCGGCAGTGTTTGTCAGACGGGACCGGAGCGAGGGGCCAAGTAAACCTCGCCGTCCCGGAGGCCGAGGGGCGGACTGAGCTGAGCCAGGGCGAGGGAACGTTCTGGAAGCCAGGCAGGCGGCGTCCCCGGGCCGCGCCGGGGTGGCTCGCGAAGCCGCGGGTCCCTGTGCGTGCGGGGAGCGGAAGGCGGCGGCCGCGCCCGGCCCGCACCGGCCCGCCGCGGGGAGCCTCCGTTTTTATGGCACTTTCCCGGCCGGGCGTCAGGCCGGCAGCGGACGAGGAGTTCCCGGAAACAGCGTTCCTTGGCCCGCCGGGGCGGCCGCGCCGCGGAGGACCGGCCCCGCACGCGCCCCGCCCCGGCCCGCGCCTTCCGCCCCGGGACCGACGCGCTGCCGCCCGGGGCAGGGGAACCCCCGCCGCCGGCACCACCAGCTGGAGGTGCTTTTCCCTGAGAAGTACAAGTTTTTCCGTAAAGTTCCCAAGGCGGCGGCCTCGGCTCCCAGCTGGAAGTTTGGGGTGCGAGTGCCGTCCTGCGCCGCACGGAACGCAACCTCCCCGTCCCAGAAGGAAAGCGCGCACTGGGGAGGGACAAAAGGACGCGGTGACTCGAAGCAGGGCCGCCCTGCGCGCCGGGTGTTGGCACTCGCTGCCCCCGTGTTTTCACTCAGTGCCAGCTTACAGTACGTGGCCGTCTTTAAAGCCCTTTAAACGTGGGGAGCCTGTGACCTACGAATCTGCCCGTGGAATTCAGAGTTTAAATGAGGGAGGGAAGGCGACCAGCCCGGTGGAGAGGTCTTTTTTCTTTTATCTGTAATGCAGAGTTCCCTCCACCCCCACCCCAGCGCACATTTACAATTCAGCCTACCAAAAGGGACAATGCAGAAGCCACTTTCTATCCGCCACCGGCAGCGTGCTGCCTTGAAACAGGAAAGGTAGAAAGTAAGTAACCTGAGAAAAGGCAAAGCAGGACTTGAAAATACTTCTTTAAAAACAACGCTTTAGAAACCGTTTTAACATGCGGATTTCAGTGAACCACAGAAACGGCTTTCAGCTCCTTGCAGCCCAGCCGTGCCACAGCACTGGGGCATTTTTACACACCGTGCATTTTAAACTTTTAACAGCAAACGCACAAACCAGTATTTTGAGATGTGTTCGGAGCCAGGGAAAGGAAAAGGCGAGGAATAACAGCGGGAAGTACTTAGCAACTGATTATTTTTTGTATCTGAGATGACAATTGTGTCCCCTTCACTCAGCCCTAAGCCCCTCTCCAGGAGAGAGGGGTGTGGGGCAGCCACATTACAGCACGGTTTCTGTTCTGAGCACTGACCATCCGTGGGGAATTAGCGTTCTTCAATGTGAGTATTCGCACGGGCTCTTTAAATTCACCAAAGACCAGATTCTTAGTGGCTAGCAGCATTCTCTGCCACCATTTCTCAATGCAGGAAAATACTCTCAAGAAGCAGAAAATTAATCATTAATTTATCGTTGTTTTACTGGCTTTTCTTTCCCCACATGAACTCAACTGGTTTCCAGAATAAGAGAAACCAACATCTCACTCAGATAGTCTCTCTCATGAAGGTGTGAACTAATTGTACTGCTGGTGGAGCTGCTTTGTAATTACAGCTTACGTTAAGTTGCTACACACTGAAGAAGTCGTCAAACATAAAAGCTACGTGATAATCAAATGCTTTAATATTACTTGAAACTTTCCATGTTAAAAATACCATCAGGATTTTCTTTAAATTTCAACATTGATTTACGCTGTAGTACACTGCGTGATGGGATTGGCAAGTAGGCAGCATGTCAGGGTACAGGAAGCATAGGATTTTAATCTGAAGAATACAGGGGATTTGTTGTGGAATGTTAGAGACCAAGAGGATGTGCTTCTTAATTAAAGGAAAAGGTTCTCACGTTTGACACCAAAAAAAGCAGATGACAGCAGTGTGGTGGGCGAGCATTTGCCTGTGTTCCTGTCTTTTCAGCCCTCCCCCGCCTCCCCCCTTAGTTCGTGGAGCAGTTGGGAATCGGACCCCTTTGCCTCCTCTGCCCATGGCGAGGCGTGAAAGCCGTGTGTGTGAATGGGTGTGGGGTGTGTGGGACCTGCAGAGCACTGGCCGGCCGGGCCGCTGTGTCTGAAGGTGGGCAGCAGGGAGGGCTTTGTCAAGCCTGGCTGGCAAACCTCGGTTAGCCCTGCCAGGGGTGGCCACTAGATGTCAAGCTCATAACACAATTAGTGCATCTGCTATTGACCTTGGCAACAGGATGCCGCACACTTGTGTTAAGTGTGAACACAGTCTGAGAGTTAACTAGAAATCTTGCAAGTTCGTTACGCACAGGGCAGCTTATCAAATGCCACTAGCCCAGCTCAAGTGTTGATGGTTCTCAGAAGAGAACCCCGCTTGCTTCTGAGGAGCCGCTCCATGGTGGACCCTTTCATTAACCCCGCGGCTGCCCAGGCACTTGGTCCTCGCCCGGCATTACTGCCTGTCCCTCTCCGTGGCCCTGGCCGATTCTTTTGTGCAGAATCCCAGGCTCTTCCGGGGTGGTTTTTCTGCATGGGAGCAAACTTCTGAGGTGACAAGGAGGATGGGGATGATTTAATCCCAGCTCCTGGGGGAGCAGTCGCTGGTTGCCTTTTCCCTGGATACGGCGGGGGGGGGGGGGGGGGGGGGGGGCAGAGCCAGGGCAGGCTCCGGCGCTGTTTAGATGCAGGCATGTCTGCAGCTAGCTTGGTTTCATTTGTGCCGTGGATTTGAAAACGTGTGTGCGCTGTGTGGATGCTTTTCATGAGGCATGCCATCAAATAGAAGTGAGTCACACCGGGGCGATCTTGAAGACCTTACCCTCTGTTCCCCAGCCATCTCATCTCAACCCAAAGTGACTTGACAAAACTCCCTCACCAAATCTTGACTTTTTTTCTGTTGTTGTTGTTGTTGGCCTCTGCTGACACATTGCAGGTTTCTGTTTCTCATTAGGCACAGATAGCAGTGTGAGTGTGTTCACTGCTTGTGAGCACAGCATAGCAGCTGGTTGAAAGGACAATTGTGTGGCTTTGAAGTGTAACAAACACGGCATTCTGGTGCTGAGGGGCCGAGCGCTCACGCGCTGACACTCGGTGTGCCTTGTGCTCACTTCCCACGGAGACGCGCTCCGTCCCCAGTGCTCACCCACAGCCGAGCACGGCGGGCGCTTGGGGCCTCGGCCACAGGTGGCCGTGACTTCACCAATTTGCGATGTGGGCCACTGAGTGCGTGTGTGGGTCAGCCCGGGTTTGAGCGGAGCAAGGGTGCCCTCCACCGTTCGGCTCCGTGAGCACACGCGGCCGGGCTGGGGAGGAAGGACAGGATTTCTTTCTATTGCGCCTGGAATTTCTTCTACATTGTTAAACACAGTGGGGGTCTCTATTTGTCTCCTCCTGTGCCGCAGCTTGGGTTCCGTATGTGATAATTCATCTTTCTTTATGGGATTCAAGGCTATCATAAGGAGTTAAAAAGAATTAATTTGCAAGAAAACAAGTGTCTCCTAACAATTTAGGAAAACTTGAAAAATGCTCACTAGATTTTTAAGGGATGTGAAGGTAAGTAGGAAGTGTGATTTCCTGTCCTGTGTGGCATTTTAAAGAAATTAAAGGGGTGAAGTTAACAGGCTTTTTCCTGTGCTAAACCAGTTTAGCCACTCCCTTTGTTAATTGTAGTGAATTAAAAATATGTTACCAGATTGTAACAGAACTAAGTCCTTAGCAAAATTATCCAAGCTCTCTCTGACTACTTCTTTGTAATTGGTGAGCTTATGCACCAGGCACTGAACTCCTGAAAAGAGAAAATAAAAAGCCTCGTTAGGAGCTGCATTTAGAAATGGCTAAAGCAAGCAGCGTGTCAGATACCCGTATATGCTACAGCAGTGCTTTTCACATGTGACTTTGAAAAGGTCATGGCAAAAAATTTTGCCTGTCTTCTGACACTGTTCTCTGAAAGATGAGAAGGTGGTACACATTCATTTTCTGACACAGATCGGAATTCAACCAGAGAGGCTTCGTTAGGGATTTCTTTTATGATGAGCTAATCAAGCCTAAATACTGGATATTTTTGTTTGACACGCTGTTTCATCTAGGTGTAGAAAACTACATGTATTTTTTTAATGGCCATGGTGAAGCTTCCCACGTCGAAGGCAGGGCTCGGAAGGCTCCGGCGTTTCTCCCAGTCCTGTGCAAACCAGCGCAACTCACCTAACAGCACAGACGCGTGGTGCTGTGTAAATAGCAAACACCGATGGCTGCAAATCAACCAAAAATCACCATTTTTCAGCCTCTTTAGAGTGCAGGTGACCGTGGTTGCACGGAGGCCCGGCCTCGGTTTGGTTCCGGTGAGCGGTCAGTTTCCCAGAAGCAGAGAGGAGTGTGGTTCTTTGCTAGAAACAACTGCTTCTGCCGGGACGGAGGCCAGTGGTCGGCCACAGCACTTGGTGAGATGGCTGGCATTTTTCTTACCGTCTTAGTGCTACCCTTATGTACTATAAAATTCCCTCTCAGCCCCTTGCCTACTTACAGTTTAAATTGCTTAGTTGAAGAACCGGAATGCAAAAAAAAAAATAAATTAATTACTTGGGTGCTAATGATAATGTTTACAATGCTTGTGTTTTAATTCCTCCCCTTAAAGGAAAGGAAAATTTAATTGGTAATAAATTTCTCATTTGAAATCTTCTCCCGGACAAGATTTTTACCTTGAAATAAAAATTCTGAGCCATATTAAGCAATGAGTGTGATAACTTTTAGTTTTAGAGCATAATGGCCAGTTCAAAATGCAAATTTAATTAAAAGATTGGTTAAGTGCATTTTAAGTACATTTGAGTGTGACACAATACTTGCTTAAACTAAGATGGCAGGATTGAGGGACTGTAGCCATGATAGGACAATAGGTTTTCTTGTTATGGAGAACACAAAAATAAATAATGTCCAGTTAGATGCTGTATTCTATGCCTTGCTCTGTGCCTTTAATAATTAAAATATGAACCACAGAAGCAGGTTACACAGATCTCCTTCCTTTCTTTATGGAATGCATCAGAGTCAGCACCTGGACCCGGCTCCATCAGCACCCACTGCCATTCTTTGCGCCCCAAACCACTTCCTTTCAGCCCATGACCCATAGCAGTTTATTTCCACATTGGAAATGTTAGTCTTCTGTTTGTATTCACGGTCATCGCGACCGTCTTAAGAAATGTCTGCCTACCTGTAGCTTTTATGGAATGCGAATCCCTTTCAGATGTTGAGCACACATTGTCCTTTGAGCATGGAAAATAACAATGGAGGTCATCTTGCTATATTGGTGTTTTTATACCAAGCCTACTGGAAATGACAAGTGCCGATTCTCATTCTGTAAGACATGTGAATTGCAGATTTTTTTCCCCCTTCACTAGCTGTAGTTTTTTAGATATTTTAGGGAAAAAATTATGAATGTTTTCTTATAAATAAATTTTTACTTATTTTCATTTCCTTCAGTTCATTAACATAATGAACTGTTAACAGGTCAAAATGGTCAGAACGCCATTTTTCATAATTTTCTTTAGTTTTGAAGGACTACAAATAAATGATAATCGTGCTTTGAAAAGCACTGCTCCAGGTTGGGGTTACCATTAAAACTGCATTAAACAAAATGGCATTATCTGACAGAGTGCTTCAGTGCTCTGTGCATACTTCCCACCGATCAGAAGCAGTTGTAATTTAGCATCCTTTCAAAGGGAAACATCGAAATGACCAGAGGGGAACTGATCCAGATTCCATGCATCTACAAGTGAACCCTAAAAATACTTAGCACATAAAAAACACTAATGGGAATGTGAAAATGCAAATCTTTACGGCAAACAGATTTGTTTGGGTCAAGACCTTCCAGAAAAGCAGGAGATCTTTGTGTAAAACAAAGTGTTTCTCTGTGTCACATGCTATAGTTTGTTACAAAGAAAATCTGGGGAATGTTCATTTGCAAAGAGAATTGCTTACAGTTATGTAAATTAACTCAACCCTGAACTCACTTTTAGTGATATCGAAGTCAGCTCAACTTTCCAGCATTTTCTCAGGAAACAACTATCCCTAATGCATGTTCCAAATTAAAAAAAAAAAGTTCTTGTAATAAGCTTTACATACTTTGATGTTGTAAAATTTAAAGTTTATAAACCATGTGAATGATTTGGCATTGTGTAAGCTGTTTGTTTTCCCTCCTTTAAGGAGTTACCTACAGCAAAACTTTCGGGGAATAGGAAATTTTAACTTGATTTCATTTTTAGAAAGTATTTAAAGTAGTTGTCTATTATAAGTTCAAAATACTGGAAAACAACTTTTTTAAATGCTTGTTGTTATTTGTGTATGCATTTGGTTGATGAAGATGAGCTTTGTTTAATGCCCACTTATTTTAAGAGGTGAGTCTGAAGAACATTCCACAATTAGAGAAATTTGAAAACAAGTTCTTGGCATTTCGTAAAAAAAAAGTCGAATTTCAGACGGCCTCTTATTCACACCTCCCCATTAAGAAATTCTTTATTTAAAGATTTTAGGCATTTTCTTCCTGTTCCCTAACCGTAGCAGGTTTGCAGTTAGAGTTTGCATACACTGAGCAGTTGAGTGGAGGGCGTTTGTTTTGTTAATGCGCCTATCTGCCGTATAATCAGCTGTGCCTTTGCTCCCAGCCACGCTCAACCTCATTACATACCTATTACATTCCAATGAGGCCTCCCCGCGGCCTCGCTCTGCATTCAGTTAAAGGTGCCGGCTTCCTGGCCAGCCAGGGAGATGCTCCTGGCATGCTGCTGTGTCCACACAGTGTCTGGAGGCCTGTGTCCGCACCTGGGGTAGCTGGGGTAGCGCCTCGTGGAGGGCCCGCCCAGGCCAGGACAGCAGCAGTTGGCTTCCGTGGACGCTAAAACCCAATGCTCAGCTGAACTCGGCGCCCAGGGGAGAATCGGGAGACGTTATTATTATGTCATCGTTATTGTTTTATTATTGTTATCATGATTCTATTATTTTATTATCATTATGATGTTGTTGTTATCATCACTGTTTTTAAGCAGGCGCGTGTTAGAACAGCCAACCGTCTCCGGACCGGCCGGAGGACTTTGGCACCGAGGTTGGCGCGTTCCACAAGGGCCGATGGGTCACTGTCACCCACCGCCAGGACCGGGGGTGCGGGCGCAGGACCGGGGGTGCGGGCGCAGCCCCTGGCGGGCGCAGGACCAGGGGTGCAGGCACAGCACCTGGCGGGCGCAGGACACGGGGGTGCAGGCACGGCACCTGGCCGGCGCAGGACCGGGGGTGCGGGCGCAGCCCCTGGCGGGCGCAGGACCAGGGATGCGGACACAGCCCCAGGTGGGCACGCAGGACCGGGGGTGCGGGCACAGCCCCAGGTGGGCACGCAGGACCAGGGGTGCGGGCACAGCCCCAGGTGGGCACGCAGGACCAGGGGTGCGGGCACAGCCCCAGGTGGGCACGCAGGACCAGGGGTGCAGGCACAGCCCCTGGTGGGCGCAGGACCGGGGGTGCGGGCACAGCCCCAGGTGGGCACGCAGGACCAGGGGTGCAGGCACAGCCCCTGGCGGGCGCAGGACACGGGGGTGCGGGCACAGCCCCAGGTGGGCACGCAGGACCAGGGGTGCAGGCACAGCCCCTGGCGGGCGCAGGACACGGGGGTGCGGGCACGGCACCTGGTGGGCGCAGGACCAGGGGTGCAGGCACAGCACCTGGCGGGCACAGGACCGGGGGTGCGGGCGCAGCACCTGGCGGGCGCAGGACACGGGGGTGCGGGCACAGGACACGGGGGTGCGGGCACGGCACCTGGTGGGCGCAGGACCAGGGGTGCAGGCACAGCACCTGGCGGGCACAGGACCGGGGGTGCGGGCGCAGCACCTGGCGGGCGCAGGACACGGGGGTGCGGGCACAGGACACGGGGGTGCGGGCGCAGCACCTGGCGGGCGCAGGACACGGGGTGCGGGCGCAGCCCCGGGCCGGCGTGCAGGACACGGGGGTGCGGGCACGGCACCGGGCAGGCCCGGCGATCCCGCCCAGCGCCCGCGAGGGGTCGTCCCCAGGCGCTGTGGGTTTGGTCAGGGGCTGCCGAGGGCACTGCACGGGGGACGCGGGGGAAGCGCCGCAGCCACGCGCGAAGCCGGTTCACTGCGGGCCTGGCCCGAGCCGCCCTGTTCCCATGGGGGGGGGGTCGTCCGTCCCCGGGTCCCGCGTGGACCCCGTACACGGCGGCTTTGGCCCGACGGCCGTGGGGGGGTTTGCGGGGGGTGGCGCGGGCCCCGCACGCACGCACGCAGCACGCAGGAAGCGCTGACGGCTGTGCTTGTCCCGCAGGCCCCGGGGACGGCGCGGAGGACGCGGACAGCGGGCAGGACAGCCGCAGCGGCGGCGAGGAGACCAGCGTGTGCGAGCGCTGCTGCGCCGAGTTCTTCAAGTGGACCGACTTCCTGCGGCACAAGGAGAGCTGCGCCGAGCACCCGCTGGTGCTGATCGTGCGCGAGGATGAGCCCGCCCCGCCCGCCGACGACCTTCCCGAACCTTCTCCCGCCAGCTCCGCGGGCGGCGAGCGCGCCGACAGCGAGGCGGCCGCCGAGGAGGGCGCGCCGGAGGCGGGCGAGGGGAAGGCGGCGGCGGCGGAGGCCGAGCCCATGGACGTGGAGGCGCCGCCCGCCGAGCCGGGCCCGCCGGGCCCCGCCGCGCCCGCGCCCGCCGCGCGGCCCCCCGCGCCCGCGCCCGCCTTCGGCGTGCCCAGCACCAACGTGACGCTGGAGACGCTGCTGGGCACCAAGGTGGCCGTGGCGCAGTTCTCGCAGGGCGCGCGCGCGGGGGCCGCGGCGGGCGCGGGCGCCGTGCCCGCCATCCTGGAGCAGCTCGTGGCCCTGCAGCAGCAGCAGATCCACCAGCTGCAGCTCATCGAGCAGATCCGCAGCCAGGTGGCCCTCATGAGCCGCCCGCCCGCGCCCGCGCGCGCCCCGCCGCGCCCCGCCGCGCCCGCGCCGCTCCAGGGCCCGGCCCCGCACGCCGCCCTGCCGCTGTCCGCGGGCCCGGGCCCCGCCGCCGCCCCGTCGGCGGCCTTCGAGGGCCCCCAGGCCCTGCCCGGCGCGGGCTCCGGGGGCCCCGCGGAGCCCGGGGCCTTGGCGGCCGGCCCGGGCGCCGCGGCCTCGGCCTCGGCCTCGACGGCGGGCGGCGCGTCCCAGCCGCAGAGCGCGGCCACGTCTCCGGCCCTGGCCCCCGGGCCGCCCCCAGGCTCCGGCCCGGGACTGCCAAACCCCCTGCTACCTCAGACCTCGGCTGCCGGCGGCGGCAGCAGCGTCATCTTCCCCAACCCGCTGGTCAGCATCGCCGCCACGGCCAACGCGCTGGACCCGCTGTCGGCCCTCATGAAGCACCGCAAGGGCAAGCCCCCCAACGTGTCGGTGTTCGAGCCCAAGGCCAGCGCGGAGGACCCCTTCTTCAAGCACAAGTGCAGGTTCTGCGCCAAGGTCTTCGGCAGCGACAGCGCGCTGCAGATCCACCTGCGCTCGCACACCGGGGAGCGGCCCTTCAAGTGCAACATCTGTGGGAACCGCTTCTCCACCAAGGGCAACCTGAAGGTGCACTTCCAGAGGCACAAGGAGAAGTACCCCCACATCCAGATGAACCCCTACCCCGTCCCCGAGTACCTGGACAACGTGCCCACCTGCTCGGGGATCCCCTACGGCATGTCGCTGCCCCCCGAGAAGCCGGTGACTACCTGGCTGGACAGCAAGCCCGTGCTGCCCACGGTGCCCACGTCTGTGGGGCTGCAGCTGCCCCCCACCGTCACGGGCACCCACAGCTACAGCGACTCCCCCAGCGTTACCCCTGCCAGCCGCTCCCCACAGAGGCCCTCCCCCGCGTCCAGCGACTGCATGTCCCCGGGCCTCGGCCACGCGGAGTCTGGCCTGGCGGGGCCTGCCGAGTCTCCACAGCCGCTCCTCGGCGGGCCTGCTCTGACGAAAACCGAGCCGGTCAGCCTGCCCTGTGCCAGTGCCAGGACCGGAGAGGCTCCCGTGGTGGCAGGGCAGGTGGGTGGACTGCCCACATCCTCGGCCACCACCGTCACGGACAGCGCCTCCGCGAGCCTGGGCAGCCCCGGGCTTCCTGCGGTCTCTGACCAGTTCAAGGCCCAGTTTCCCTTTGGCGGGCTGCTCGATTCCATGCAGACGTCGGAGACCTCGAAACTGCAGCAGCTGGTAGAGAACATCGACAAAAAGATGACCGACCCCAACCAATGTGTGATCTGCCACCGTGTGCTGAGCTGCCAGAGCGCGCTCAAGATGCACTACCGGACGCACACGGGTGAGCGGCCCTTCAAGTGCAAGATCTGCGGCCGCGCCTTCACCACCAAAGGCAACCTGAAGACGCACTTCGGGGTGCACCGCGCCAAGCCGCCCCTGCGCGTCCAGCATTCCTGCCCCATCTGCCAGAAGAAGTTCACCAACGCCGTGGTCCTGCAGCAGCACATCCGCATGCACATGGGCGGGCAGATCCCCAACACGCCGCTGCCCGACGGCTTCCAGGACGCCATGGACGCCGAGCTGCCCTTCGACGACAAGAGCGCGGAGACGCTGAGCGGCTACGACGACGACATCGATGACAACTCCATGGAGGAGGACGCGGAGCTCAAAGACACGGCCAGCGACTCGTCCAAACCGCTCCTCTCCTTCTCGGGGTCCTGTCCACCCTCGCCCCCCTCGGTCATCTCCAGCATCGCCGCCCTGGAGAATCAGATGAAGATGATCGACTCGGTCATGAACTGCCCGCAGCTGGCTGGCTTGAAGTCCGTGGAGAACGGGTCCGGGGACAGCGACCGCCTGAGCAACGACTCGTCCTCGGGCGCGGGAGACCTGGAGAGCAGGAGCGCCGGCAGCCCCGCCCTGTCCGAGTCCGAGTCCTCGCAGGCGCCGTCACCCGCCAACAGCCACGGGGAGAGCTTCCGCTCCAAGTCCCCGGGCCTCGGCGCCCAGGAGGATCCTCAAGAGATTCCCCTCAAGACAGAGAGGCCTGACAGCCCGCCCGCCGGCCCCGGGAATGGAGGCGCCCTAGACCTGACGGCGGGCCCCCCCGGCCGGCCGGCCATCAAGGAGGAGACCCCCTTTGGCCTGCTGTTCCTCAACAGAGAGCGCGGTAAGTGTGCGAGCACTGTGTGTGGTGTCTGTGGGAAGCCCTTCGCTTGCAAGAGCGCGCTGGAAATCCACCACCGCAGCCATACCAAGGAACGGCCGTTTGTCTGCACGGTCTGCAGGCGGGGCTGTTCCACTATGGGTAATTTAAAGCAGCACTTACTGACGCACAGATTGAAAGAGCTGCCTTCTCAGGTGTTTGACCCCGACTCTACCCTAGGTCCCAGCCACAGCACTCCTGGCCTGGTCGCCAGTCCCACGCCAACCATGATCAAGATGGAAGTGAACGGTCACGTCAAGGGCCCTGTGCCGGGTGAGGGTCCGCCCCCACCCCTGCCCGCCGGAGTCCCGCTCCCTACGGGGCCCCAGGCCGTGATGAGCCCCGGTCTGGCACCCATGCTGGCTCCCCCGCCTCGCCGGACTCCAAAGCAGCATAACTGCCAGTCATGCGGGAAGACCTTCTCCTCAGCCAGCGCCTTGCAGATCCACGAGCGCACCCACACCGGGGAGAAGCCCTTCGGCTGTACCATCTGCGGCCGGGCCTTCACCACCAAGGGCAACCTCAAGGTAAGAGGGCCTTCGCTCCGGCCGTGGTGGTGCTGTGAGCCTGCTCGCCCAGGCGGCCATAAAGGTGGATGTCACCGCCCCCAGGGCCCTGGCGGGGTGTGAGGCACAGGGGCAGAGGTTCTGCGCGTGTGCGGTGAGGCAAGGGAGTGAGTCTTGACGGGTGTTGTGTGGGTGCGTGGCTGTGCACACGTGCTCTCTGTACGTTCCGTGAAGCAGTAGAGAGGAGAGGAGGCCCGGGCTCCATGTGGCGGTGCGGCCATCCTCCCCTCTGACAGCTCCACCCTCCTGGGTCCTGGGATGGTGGCTAACTTGGCCTTAAAGCACAAAAAATACAGACAGTACAGGGGTGAGGCTTGCTCTGTGACTTCTGGAATGTCCCATTACCTGTGTGGCTGCTGAGAGGACCGATGGGTGGGTGAAAAGCTTCTGAGCACTTTGCGGCCTGGAGAAAAAGAGACACAGGAGTGTGGGTCTACGTAAGACCACCGTGGCCCTGTCCATCCTCCTGGAGGACCCCCGGCCAGCATCGCTGACCCTCCAGGCTGCGCTGTGCCTGGGCTCCGTCTTCCGAATGCATGAGCCCCCACCAAGACCGCCCGTCTGGGCCTCCGCAGACCGCAGGGGCAGCCAAAGGCCAGCGCCTGCGGCTCGTGTGAAAGCCGCCTGCCGGCTGCGTTGCTGCCAGAGACCCAGGGAGCTTCACAAGTGAAGCTTCCTTGTGTGAGGGAGCAAGAGGAGAGAGGCAGTCACACCATTCTCATTCCAGAGGTCTGGGGGGGGGGGGCGGGGGGGGAGGTAACCAAACCCAGGACAAGGCCTCTCATTCTTGAAGTTCTAGAAGGTTCTCTGGTGGCCTTCTGGGATTTGTATTACGAGAGGAATCGCCTTATCAGAATTGTTAACTGAGAGAACAGGTTCATTAACTTCCTTGATGGTTTCCTTGCTGGATTTATAAGAGGAAGGCGGCAGCATGCTCAGGAACGTTTGGCCCGCGCGCAGCGGCGGACGGGGGGCCCTGGTGGTGCTGGCTCACTGGCCGGTGGCTTGTCTCTCCGTGTCTCGCGCAGGTGCACATGGGGACGCACATGTGGAATAACGCACCCGCGCGGCGTGGCCGCCGCCTGTCTGTGGACAACCCCATGGCCCTGCTGGGCGGGGACGCCCTCAAGTTCTCCGAGATGCTGCAGAAGGACCTGGCGGCCCGGGCCATGAACGTGGACCCCAGCTTTTGGAACCAGTATGCGGCCGCCATCACGAACGGGCTGGCCATGAAGAACAACGAGATCTCCGTCATCCAGAACGGAGGCGTGCCCCCGCTCCCAGTAAGTCTAGGCGGAGGCGCCATCCCCCCCCTGGGCGCCGGGACCGGCGCGGTGGACAAGCTACGCACGGGCAGCAGCCCGCCCATGGTCAGCCTGGACAAGGCAAGCTCCGAGGCCGGGGCCGGCCGGCCGTTCACCAGGTTCATTGAGGATAACAAGGAGATTGGTATCAACTAGCGGCCGGCACCCGGGCCCTGCCCGCCCGCTCTGCCCCACACCCACACTTTGCAGTTTGAGCGTCAGGCTTCGGACCCTCTATCCTAGATTCTCATGAACATTTTCCTCGTGGCAGAATGTACTTTCACCGTGTAGCTGCCAAAAGGTGGTCTGGTGAGCGCAACAGGGGTTCTGACTGTTAAGAACCCTGCAACCTTCTCCACAAACCCCAGTCTCCAACAGTGCTCAGAAAACTGCCTTAGGAACAGAGAGAGCTCAGACCATAGCCAACCTTGTTACCCTCTGAGGGGAGCCGTGCCCCGTGGCATCCCAGCCAGCCCCCTCCCGCAGATCTATTCCCATTAGATAGGAACTTGAACTATGTTTTAGGAACTCTTCGTCTCAAAGGAGTGGTTTGGTGTTGCCACTGCTGTGTATTACAACCGTGTCTTTGTCGGTAGTATTTATAATGTTAAGATAATGCGGGTAACAGACAATAAAATAGCCCAACTTCAAATGAAGCTTTTGTACTGCAGAATACATCTGGCTATGTGATTTTTTTTTAAGTAAGACTTGTGTTGCTGTAAGTACGAGGATTATCCAGTGCAGGCAGAGTCGTGGCACTGCTGGGAAAGATCGCATGCTCTCCTGGGCGGGTGCCTGTCACGACGGGCCTTCCCTCCCTCCGCTCCTTTTTTAAGTGTTTGTAGCTGCTCTGTGAACAGTTGTTTTTGTTTTTTTCTGGTTTGGTCTGTAGCCCGACGATTGATTAGGGAACGAGCTACAGACAAACGTCACCATCACTATTCACAGCATTATAAACAGTTGTGAGTAAATATTTCACATTATCAAAACTGTACAATAAAAAGGTAATGTTTGTATAATGTGGTCACAAACTCTTAATTTATATGATTGCACTTTTAGTATTTTGTAGTAGGGTGGTTTTGTCTATAATTTGAAAATTTAAAAAGAAGTAAAGTGTTTTATAACTAGTACTTTGGTTTAAGGGAGCTGGGGGAAGCAATCCTGTTATGATTTATTGTCTTGAGGTAGACAACATGAGAAATCTATGCTACGCCAGCAGCAAAACCACCCAGACTTGTCAGCAGCGCCTCAGTGCAATCAGGCCTGCCGTGCCTAAATTCAGAAGATTGATTTAACTTTTCTGCAAAGCCCATGTAAGAGCTGTGACAAATCTAGGACTCTGACGCTGGTCTAGGCTAGGAAATAACTAGAAGAGCATTGTGTAAGTGTGGGTCTACCATAGGCCTCCAGCTCCTTCAGACACACATGTGCACACACAGGCACACACACATACACACAATCTGCCTGCCTTGTGGCACTGGCTATTGTATCAATAAATGAGAGCACAAGCGTCTGGCAGTGTGATCAGTCATAACTTAGAAATTCTCATGGTCTGTGTTTGAAAATCAAACAGCACGCTGTCTTCTGGTGATTGAGGATACAGTCTTTCCCCTGATGACTGTCTGAACTGTGCTGCAGAGGTCAGGAGCCGGGAGGCGGGCCTGAATCAAAACTTGAACGTCAGTGTTGTGTGTACTACCTCATTTTGTGTGTCGGAAGCATGCCGGGAGCTGACGCGACGAACTTCAAACAACAGAATTGCCCAAGAGATGTTGTAGGTAGCCGGGTGACCGTGAGAGGGGCTGTCGGCTCCTGAAGACCAAATCAGACAGTGAATCTTCTCATAGGAAACAAAAATAGAACAGTCTTGTAACACAGCTACTGCAACACCAAAAGGCGCTGGGGGAAAACGGGCTGCTTCTGTCGACTTGTTGCTGAGCCAAGTTTCAAAGGCTTGTTAGCTGTTTGTTTCTTTGAAGTGGACATGGAACTCTAGGACTGTTTCTCACATGGTCAGGCCCGGTGGCCATCCGGGCCACCTCCTCGGGGTGTCTGGTGGGTTTCAGTGTGGGGGAGAAACACAAGGCGGCCGGCGTTACTACCGGGCTCCAGCAGCCGAATGTTTTGTTATTTATGTCCTTTTGCTGTGGAGGTTGGTATTTAGTACCACGTTAGTGCTCTTCCTTCTCCCAAAAGGGTGTGTATATCAAAAGGATGTATATATAACGGAAGAAAAGAGAAATGTACAGTGTAATAAATAAGATGGCTCATGAAGTACATGGAGACTGGCTCCCCCGGGCAGCTCCCCCTGCGCGGTAGAGAGACACTATTTTTATATTGTAGTTCCACGTAGGGCGAGGGCCGTCCTCAGAGACTGGGGTTGTTAACCTAGATCCAATATTTTTTATGATCAATCTTGTGTGACACATCCACTGACTGAAATGGATGTCCTGGTCTCGGGTTCTGTTTTTGTCAGCTGGAACCGAATAAAATGCAGGATGTACTATTTCTGAGTTGCGTTCCTTGGTTCTTATGGAAAAGTGGAGTTGGAAGTGCTGGTCTCTGTCAATGGCTCTGAGTCTGTTCTGTTTCTATAGAGAAAGTTGACAAGGATTGACAGTTGCGAGATAAGGAAGTATCGAGGAGCATTTTGATTGGCCTTGGTTTTACTCTATCTATTGCTTTGCCTTTTGTGGTGCTGGGAATGGAACCCAGGGCCTCGCCCTTACTTTTGGATTTTCTTTTTGGGTGGTGTTTTTTTTTGCATTTTTTTTCCCAAAATAAAAATGCATCCTCTTAATTGTAAGTTTTCTTTTGTTTTTGTTTTGATCATGAAAGAAGACACAGTAGGCAATTTAGGAATTGCCCCCTCTCCCCTCCCCAGCCTTGGTGGTGTCAGACACACTGGGACCCCAACTTCCCATCAGCACGTTCAGGTCACTTGCACAAACAGATGTGCGTCAGATCTTGTTCTGGGAAGGGGCAGGAAGGTGTTCAGGAGGAGTGGCCGCAAAAGCCCTGCCTTGGCTCACTCCAAATGGAGGACATCCTTTACTTTAAAATAAGCGTTCTCTCACAGATGACATTTGGTAGGATGTAACTTTAAATAATCAATAGCTCCTGGGCTTTATGATATATAACTCTTTCTTTTAAAAACCAATCTTTAAATAACGACTGATATCTAGAAGCCACCACGATTTTTATCTGGGAGGCAAGATTTTAGGAACGATAAAGGCACTAAACACAAAGCTAGGTGGCCAAGCCAAACTTGAGCAGGTTCCATAGCCTTAGAAATTAAACCATGCTGACTTCATTGCTAGAGTAGGATTACCTAACACATGCTCACTAAATCAGATAGTAAAAAAAAATTTTTTAAGGAAATAGCGAAGATTCATCAGCCATTTAGAACAATTACTGTAAGTTCAAATGCACAAGAGATGAGATTTCTTCCATTTCAAAACTTTTCAGACATAAAGTAGAAGGTGATTGGGCCTAACAAGCACGGGTGTCTGTCTGGAACAGCCAACACCGTCACTGAGACTGAGCGTCAGAGAATCATAAGTAGCAGGGACCTCCAAAGTCATCCGAATACATTTCGGGAACTGTTAACATTTAAAGCTAATTAATAGCAGTGCTAAAGGGCTGAGCGGCGATTGTTTTCAAACCCTCCCTGGAGGCAGGAATGCACGGCTTCCCACCTGCTTTTTCCTCCGTGTTTGTCAGACAGCGCCGGTCGCCACTCTGTTTTACAAGCTGCAGCAGACACGGGGGCATTTCTTTATTCCTGGGCTGTGTTCTTTCAGGCACTGCGTGTTCGTCGTCTGACGGCAGAAGTCCGAGCTCATTTCTTTCCCCTGGTGCAGGCAGGCAGGGTGGCGGTGCTGCAGACCGCCGGCCCGGGCCTGTCTTCACCTCTCCCTCTCAGCCTGCAGCCCAGATTGCAGCTCTGTGTGAAACACATGTGCATTTTCAAATTACCAGTGCTGAGATGGGGAAGTTTCCATCCACAGGTCCTTTGGTGATTCTTGGCAGTGTTAAAATGTGATACACAAAAATATTCTATATGGTGGCAAGGGAAAACAAAAATCTCCCTTTTTTCACTTAAAAAGGAAGCACTGGTGTTGGTTCACAGCATTCTTTATAACTGGGAAGCCTTAATGTGAAATCAACAGAGACGTATTCCAGAATTTTCGTACCAAGTCAGGGGCTTGAGCGAGGCCTGGACTCCCGTGACCTCAGGTTAGCCTGAGCCTCCAAGGTCCAGCTGGGCACCCGGCCGGGGGAGGGCACCGCCCTCCTCCCTCCACTCCCAGCCTTATCTGTAACGAGCGGCGGGATTTATCACGGCTACTCACGTCCACCTCATCCGTAATGTTAGTGGGCAGAGTCATCGTCCGCACTCGTACAGAGAAGAAATATGAACAATTAAGACTATTCCATATGAGAAATTTATTATAAAAGACTGCTAAAGAACTGTGAAGTCACTTTGGGACCATGAAAAATGTGTTTGTATCCTTGATTTTTAAAAATTGAACTTATTGATGCTTTTTAAAAATGCAGCTATACTGAAGGTAAAATAAAATCAAGCTGTGTGACCATTGTGCTCTCTGTATTTTCTGTTAGGAGATTTGTTTTCAAGACTTAATTTTTCTGTGTATTAGGCAGGTGGCACACCCCGTACCCCATAAAGATGATACGCATGTTCAAAGAGCATGCACTGTAAAGCAGTGGTGATTTCTTAACTGTTTTGTGTAAAATGTTAGAGAACCCACGCTGCCATCACTGGTGTTGCTGGCCTGATTTATAAGTCTGTCTGTTTCTCTGGGAGTGTGGGTCTTGTCATTCAGGTAGGTTGCTCAGAGTTCACTGGGTACGGGGATAATCTCGAGAGAAGATCAGGAAGGTGGAGACACTAGAGGTGTCGGAGGGACTGTTCTGTCCCTGGTGAGTGGAGAACTTGGTCGTCTCGTGAAATGGGAAATGAAGGCCCTGATTATCAGTATGAACTGCTCACTGTGTACGACTCCATCATGGAGATGAATGTTTGATTGCAGTAGTGCCCAATGTGATTATTGGTGATTATCTGTCTCCCACTCACGCCTTCTAAGCTGGTGTGACACACATGTTTTAAAATTCTAGAATGAACTGTAACTAGAATTTTCTCAGAGAACTGAGTCATCTCCGCCATTCTCTGTCCCTGGTATTTTTAGCTCTCACGGATTCCATCTGTCCGTGTTCCTCCTAGATTGACTGAAAGGACACCAGAATTTTAATACCGATGGTTTCCTTACAAATAGAAATAACAACACCTAGATGACAAAAAAGTCACCACACTTTTTTTGAGAACTGGCAGGTGATCTGACTATGCTTAAGATACAATGTGTTTCTGTTTTACTTGGCTCTCCCTATTCATTGTGTCAAGGACAATTTAAGAACAACCTTCACACATCCCAGGAGAAAAGGGTCACATGTGCATGCCCGCGCACACACACACACTCTGACTGAAGACAGGCAGGCCTGCAGCACATGTGCATGCACACACACACACTCTGAAGACAGGAGGCCTGCAGCACATGTGCATGCACGCGCACACACACACACTGAAGACAGGCAGGCCTGCAGCACATGTGCATGCACACGCACACACTGAAGACAGGCAGGCCTGCACCACATGTGCATGCACGCGCACACACTGACTGAAGACAGGCAGGCCTGCAGCACATGTGCATGCACACGCACACACACACACTGAAGACAGGCAGGCCTGCAGCACATGTGCATGCACGCGCACACACACACTGACTGAAGACAGGCAGTCCTGCACCACATGTGCATGCACGCGCACACACACACTCTGAAGACAGGCAGGCCTGCAGCACATGTGCATGCACGCGCACACACACACTCTGAAGACAGGCAGGCCTGCAGCACATGTGCATGCACGCGCACACACTGAAGACAGGCAGGCCTGCACCACATGTGCATGCACGCACACATACACACTGAAGACAGGCAGGCCTGCAGCACATGTGCATGCACGCGCACACACACACTCTGACTGAAGACAGGCAGGCCTGCAGCACATGTGCATGTATGTGCACACACACTGAAGACAGGCAGGCCTGCAGCACATGTGCACGCACACACACTGACTGAAGACAGGCAGGCCTGCAGCACACATGCATGCACGCGCACACACTCTGAAGACAGGCAGGCCTGCAGCACATGTGCATGCACGCGCGCACACACACTGAAGACAGGCAGGCCTGCAGCACACATGCATGTACGCGCACACACTCTGAAGACAGGCAGGCCTGCAGCACATGTGCATGCACGCGCACACACACACTCTGACTGAAGACAGGCAGGCCTGCACCACATGATCTTCAACCCCAGTGGCCACAGTTGTTGAATACACGATGAAAAGGTAGCCCTCCCCAGGACTTCCCACATGCACCCAGATGATTTTAAGACATTAGATTTTGGAGAGAAATGCACCTCTTCCCCGGCTGGTGGTGGTGTTTTCCTCAAGATGGTTCGTAGCAGGCATCAAGTCCTGCCTGGGACACAGAGGCGTGATGGGCTGGGCCTTTCCCGCTGCAGCCTTCCAAGCCCTGTCACCGGCACTGTGGACGTGGGGCTTAAGCCCCACTCTGCGCTCATAATGCAGGAGATAGCGTTAACAATTCTGTTGTTGTCAGTCTGCAGTTACTTATTCTGAATAATAAATTGAACCAAGAAGCTACTGGGTCTTCATTACTTACTGAGAAAAGAACTGTGGAACCGGCATTGATTTCCATTAGGAGATATAGGCAATTTGAACCTTGTCGATAAATATTTATAAACACTTTTTCCTTAGCAAAACTTCAAACCTGTTTTCCAGCATGCTTTGTAGGGTTTGAAAGTAGAATGTAGCGTATAGAATCTCCTAGCTCACTCACGTTTTATCCCTTACCCACCTAAAGCCTCTGTATTTATTCTGTTTGCTCTAGCATCTCTTACCAAGAATTTTTTTTTCACCTAGAGGTGGCCTCAACTGTTTGCTGAAGAATGTAGGAGACGAGTTGAAATTACAGAATGTCTGGTTAATTCCAAGATGGTTCCTGGGGTGGGGCTCTGACCTAGACCATCTATTTCTTCACTGGCCTGAATTAGATTCTCTGTTTTAGAAACACACTAGAACTGGACTTGGCATTTCCCAAAAAATGAGTTCAAGACTTGGCCACAACCCTGCAAAGGGGCATCCAGCTGACTGGCAGTGACAGACCCAAACCAGCGCTCGAAGGTGCAAAGCAAGTCAGGGTGCACATACTTTCTTACCGTGTGTGTGTGTGCGTGCGTACTCAAAGGGGGCCACAACACAGCCAACTGGGCTGCCTGCCATTGTGATCAGTGCCCACTGCTTCCGGATTGATCGAATCATGAAGACCGACAGAGAAGGATTGGCGCAGGTCAGGGCTCAATCTGCTGGTAGTGTATTGTTGATGGGGTGCAGGCTTGATTGGCTTTGAACGTTAGACGAACAGTTGTGAACTATGTACAAATTGTAAATGCATTGAAATAGTATTTGTAAGCACAGGAAAAATGGACTGCCACACCCAAATGTCCGGTCTTCAGAAACAAGCTACGGAGAGAGCACATCTAAGAGCTTGAAGAAGGGCACTGTGGTAAAAATGGCATTCTGAAAATCTCATTTTAAAACTTGTCAACTCCTAGTCCTTACTTTGCGGTATTACAGTGTGAACTAACTCGACTGTTTTCCGTCTTCAATCAGTCTACCCTGTGGACCGGGAAGGAGGGCCTTCCCTCCAGAGAAGGCTTCACAGACAGGCCGCTGTCCGTGTGCCTCAACCTCAAGGTAAACTTTTAAACAGAAAATAGTGTTGAGCTTTCGTTTCAGGCATCCTCCCTGAGAGGAGAAGGTGCTTTGTTGACAGGGAATGTGCCGGCACGTGGCCACCCAGGCGGGACCCCGGTCAGCAGCTGCTTGCTTACTCAGCAGAACGCAGTGTCAGCGGTGGAGGTCGGCCTCCGCCAGCCGGGCTGGGACCCTGGGCACAGACCGCCGCGTGGGGGCAGGGAATGCTAGCACGGACGTGGCAGCAAGGGCCCAGCCCCGGCCCAGGGGGCAGAGGGCCTCGCGCACTGCTGCTCTTCTGAGCGCGACCAGTGTTGTCTGTCCACACCCCTGGTTTAAGCGGGAGTCGAACACAAAGCCGTCTCACCTTTCCACATCTTCAATGTATTTTCCACAAGTAAAAATACATGGCAACAGACAGGTTCTCAGGCAGCACAGGTGCCCGAAGCAGGAGCTGCTGGTGGAGTTGGCCTTTGTTTCTGGACCTTCTGTGGCCCGTGTGGAGGTGGGGGCTGACTTCCAAGCCAAGGGTTCACCGGAGGGGAGGAATGCAGGAGAAGGCCTCTTCCACCCAGAGAGAAAGCTGTGAGGCACGCCGAGGCCTCTGCCCACCCATGACCGCAACGTGAAGCCACCAGAATCCTGCCACAACCTCCACCAGAAGTGCTCCCTGGGACGGCTTGCGGGGGAGATGGCTCAGGGAAGCGCAGGCCCCAGGCCCCTCTCCACACACCCCACGGGCCACAGGCTAGCCCCCTCCAGCATACCCCGCCGGCATGGGCTCTGCCACTTGGTTTTAGTGCCTGTTACCTTACTGATTTCTTTGAAGTTTCCACATGTGCACACAGTCCGCCATGGTCTCTTCCACAGATGCTCTTCTGCGCCTTGTTCCTTGAGCAGCAGAGTCACCACCTGTAAGCACACTGGGAGGTGGCCACGGAGGATGAACACAGGCAAGAACTGCCCCCCCCCCCCCCGTCACCACTGCCACCACCGCTGTGCACCGTGCAAGGGTCAGCTGACAGCCTCTCCTGGTCAGTGCGCCTGCTGAGTCAGCACTGACACCAGGACACAGCGGCCGTCCCGGGCAGAGCTCAGAGAAACAGGCTCCGATAGGACAGCTCTGTACAGGACGTGAGTCGTGTGAAATCCTCACGGCCGCTCCCGGTCATCCAGGTGATGACGGGCAGGTGACAGTCACGCGGCCTTGCTGGGCCTGTGCGGGGTTTCTGAGCTGACAGGTGTCACTGCCCCGCGCCCCCTGGGCCAGGAGAGCCTGGTTCTCTCCCTGTCACTCAGCCTGCTCCAAGGCTCCTCCTAGAAGGAGCAGTTGGCCTGAACAGTGACACAGGGCTGTGAGCCGGGAACGGCGCTCCAGCAGCCCTATGCGAGCACAGAGGTGCGGCCAGGAGGCGGGGTCCCCCAGCAGTCTGGGCCCAGGGAGTCCAGGCCCAGGGAGAGCGGCAGGCGTGCGTGGAGTGGAAGAGCCACAGGGTTCCGTGGGAAAGGGCTCCACATGAGCAGATGAAAGCAGGCACTGACGAGGGCCACGAGGCGGCAGCTGCTAGCTCCTGCCCTCCCCTGCGTCTGCACCGCACATTTCAGGGCCCGCAGCGCAGGGACACCACGTGGCCCAGGCCCTGGCACTGACCGCTGGCTCCTACCAGGAGCCTGGCCGTGCGGAGACGGCATTAGAAGCCGGCCCTGGGTGTGCTGTGGTCACCTTATTCAGCCGGCGCTGGGTGTGCCTAGGAGGGGGTCCTTGGCCGCTGCTGTCTGTGGCTGTGGCGCCATGGGCCACTCTGGTGTGCAGTAGGCACTGTCCCCCGCTGTGATACCTGCAGACACTGTCTCTGAGCCAAGGCTGGATGGACCAGGAAGATAGCCAGTCCCCCAGGAGCGCCGGCATCTTCCCACTCCCTTCTCGGTGGCAACTCGGGGTATGTGGACGGGCTGTCTGGGTCACGTCCCGGTGTTCGTTTTAATGACTTGAACAACTGCTGATGGAGGTGAGGATAACTTGAGAAGAAAAGGGCATTACTGGCAAAGGCACCAGAAGCCTTGCAAATCTGGGAGGATAAATTGAAATTTTACAGGACTAATGAGTTTTTTGAAAACTGTTAGCCAGGCTTGTCCAAACCATTCTCTCCCTACTTAAGATTTTCTAAATTAGAAACTCAGAAATCTCAGCGGCTGTTTTGGCCCTGGAATGGATAAACAGCTCCTGGTAGACGGTGTGCGTCCATTTTAAACTGACCTGGAGTCTTGCTTCGCCTGTGACCTTGCCTGGTGAGCCCGCTCAGAGTCCTGCTTCCTGGGCTGGGAGCTCGGTGCCTGGCAGAACCGTGATTGCAATTCAGCATCAAAAAGAACGGAGCTCAAGCTTCTCCGTGTGGATTGTGCGTGTGACATTACCCAGGGCCCCTTTCAGACACTTCAGAGTTAAACTTTGAAGTCAGTGTGCTCCATTCTCCAGTCACTTTGCTCAGCGCGCAGCCCGGTGGTCCCCGGCGCCGTGGACCTCTTGGCTCACACCTTAACACCAAGTTAGAACTCACAGGTGTCCCAGAAAACTGTGGAGCTGGGCTGGAACGCGGAGCAGGCCGCAGTGAATCTGCATCCTCTCTGCACTTTGAGCTGCACAAGTCACCTGGCGCCTTCGCTACAGCCAGCAGCCATGCCCTCTGGCACTCTGATCTAAATATTATTCTCCTTGGTGTGCTTCGTCCATTGCAGGGGAGTCTACAGTCATCAGTCCAAGACTGTTTTCTCTGCACTACCTACTCTCATGAGGCAGCGTGATGGTACTGATGTGAGGAATATGCTAACTACTTTTAAATGTCATTTCTTCCTAAGTGCACCGTGTGATTATCTTCGGGGAAAAGTGTTGTGATGTCATCTCTGTCAGCCACATGACACAGAACATTCTTTTAGCTCTTCTGAGACATGACTGTGTTGCCAGGCTGGCCTTCAGGTTTTGGGCTCAGGTGACCTGCCTCGGCCAGGGCCACAGGCACGCACCCTTCCCCTGGCTTACTGCCTAGGAACATGCCATACAGACAAGCAAAGCAGCCCAGGCGGCTCACAGGTTAGACTGACAATAATTTGAGAAATAGGTATCAATTCTAAGGTGTGGACTTAATCCAGGGCCTGTCACTTCCTAGGCCAGACATTTGTCACCTGCACGGGTGTCACCTGCACATCTGTCACCTGCACGTCTGTCACCTGCACGGGTGTCACCTGCACGGGTGTCACCCCGGCACGTCTGTCACCTGCACGGGTGTCACCTGCACATCTGTCACCTGCACGTCTGTCACCTGCATGTCTGTCACCTGCACGGGTGTCACCTGTACATGTCACCTGCATGGGTGTCACCTGCACGGGTGTCACCCTGGCACGTCTGTCACCTGCACGGGTGTCACCTGCACGTCTGTCACCTGCACGGGTGTCACCTGCATGGGTGTCACCTGCACATCTGTCACCTGTACATCTGTCACCTGCATGGGTGTCACCTGCACGGGTGTCACCTGCACGTCTGTCACCTGCACGTCTGTCACCTGCACGGGTGTCACCTGCACGGGTGTCACCCTGGCCGTCTGTCACCCTGGCACGTCTGTCACCTGCACGTCTGTCACCTGCATGTCTGTCACCTGCACGGGTGTCACCTGCACGTCTGTCACCTGCACGTCTGTCACCTGCACGGGTGTCACCCTGGCCGTCTGTCACCCTGGCACGTCTGTCACCTGCATGTCTGTCACCTGCATGGGTGTCACCTGCACGTCTGTCACCTGCACGTCTGTCACCTGCACGGGTGTCACCTGCATGGGTGTCACCTGCACGGGTGTCACCCTGGCCGTCTGTCACCTGCACGTCTGTCACCTGCACGTCTGTCACCTGCATGTCTGTCACCTGCACGGGTGTCACCTGCACGTCTGTCACCTGCACGGGTGTCACCTGCACGTCTGTCACCTGCATGTCTGTCATCTGCACGGGTGTCACCCTGGCCATCTGTCACCCTGGCCGTCTGTCACCCTGGCCGTCTGTCACCCTGGCACGTCTGTCACCTGCACGGGTGTCACCTGCACGTCTGTCACCTGCACGTCTGTCACCTGCATGGGGCACCTGCCCTGGCACGTCTGTATCCTGGTTTTAAGCATGGCCTCACCAGCTGTGTGGCAGCAGCGCCTCAGACTCAGCCCCTGCCCCTGCCTCCCAGGTAGCTGAGATTACAGCTTTTTTGTTTTGGATGTGTTGCTCGCATCAAAATAACATATTTTTTAATACTGGAATCTCTCAGAATGCCATCTGAATTTTTTCAATTTGCCCGCTGTCCTCAGCAGAGGCAGCTGTACAAATGTCTACTGTACTGTTTAAGATGCATTTGCTATTATTGTTTGAGATATGATCTCACTAGCATTGCAGGCTGGGCTCAAACATCAAGGGCCAGTATTGCAGGTATGCAACACTATACCTGGCCTTACTTTTGAACTCTGTGAATTCTGTGATAGTCAGGTTAAAAGAAGGTAAAGGGTTTCTAAAGGCACAGTCGTCTTCAAAGGGGGAGGCATGACCGTTTGCAATCATTTAATCAGTTTATTGGCTTTAGAAGGAACTACACAGATGATGCCCTACTACTTGGCATTCTGCACAGATGAGAGCTGGTTTGTATCCGCGCTGGTACAGAAGCTGCTGCCACAGGAAGGGGTCAGATTGGGAGAGTAGGAAAAACCTTGCTCTCTGGTTGGATCTTTTACCTCTCCTCTGTTTTACCCTCTTTTGATCAGTGTATATTAGTTGCTCGAAGCAGTGATTTCCATACATTGCATATAATATACTTTGATCAAATTCACTGTCACGGTTGTCACTTTCCCTCCTTCTTTTTTCTTTCCTTTTCTTCTTTTGTTTTGAGTTATAAGCTTTCTTAGTGAGGATTAAAAGCTAAGTATAGAAAATCTAAAGTCAGGCTGGGAAGGTGGCTCAGTGGTAGAGCACTTGCCTTGCATGCCTGAGGCCCTGGGTTCAATTCCTCAGCACCACATAAGCAAAAAGAAAAAAAGCCAGAAGTGGCACTGTGGCTCAAGTGGTAGAGCACTAGCCTTGAGCTGAAGAGCTGAGGGACAGCGCCCAGGCCCAGAGTTCAGGCCCCACGACCGGACCCCCCCCCCCAAAAAAAAAAGAAAAAAGAAAATCTAAAGTCAGGCTTCCAGGTGACTGCCATGTCCTGGCTATACAGTCTTAGGCCCACTTACCCTGCATGCCTCAGTTTCCTCCTCTGTAAAGTGGGTGTCTGCCCAGGGCCCTGTGAGGAGCGCACAGTGTCCCGGGTAGGAACCAGACAGGAGCGTGCTCTGTGCCCAGTGTTCTCTGTGCTGCCCTTCACTGTTAGGTGATTATCTCTACTGTGTGCCATGTCTCTTAACATTTTATGTTTAGGGTTGGGTTTCCAGAGGAAGATTGATATCGCTTTATATGAAAACTATGTATACATTAATTAATTTTTTTGCAGTTCCCGAGATAATGAGCTTTATAAGGTATGAAAATGCTTAATTCTCATTTGAATTTACATATATCAGAATAAACTTAATGAGGCTTTCCATTATGGAGCTATTCAGAGGATGTGTGCACTACGGGCGCCACCCGAGGGGTCTGATGGTGAAGCATCAGAGCCGCTGTCTACCAAAGTGACGAAACACAGCAAGTTACAAGATAAAACACAGAGTAGTGAGCAGGAGGGATTTCCTTTTCCCAAATGAACCCTGGAACTTCTGGTCTTCCTAGACTGGTGGGAGGGAAGACCACAAAACGGGCAGCCAAGGAATCGTAAGTGTGCCACTGGGCAGGGGACGTGAAATGGACCAGCCACACGCCGCACGCCGTGTGCACGTCCCGCGCTAGCAACGCCCAGCGCCCTCGCTGCACAGGGAGTGGGGTTTCCCGGGCAGCGTCTGAGTCCAGGATGAAAGCCACTGCTGGGCTGTACACAAAACCAGACCTTCAGGAAAACACGGGTGAGATTAGTTGTAGAAGAGTACAAGTGGGTGGTGCTTTTGTAAATGTTTGCACCGTCAGGATATTTAGGTGCCCTGGACATAAAAGTAACTTTTTCAAACTAAATTCTGAAGGCAATCGACTATGGTTTTCAAGTGAATAAGGGTGAACCTTCCAGAGCCCACTGCTGGAAAACTAAATCACACAGGAGGAGGGGAGCAGAGTTCCACGCAGTGGCCTTGGATCTGGAAGTAGAAACACCACCAACTTGTAGTGCCAACCATGCTGCAGGGCACCAAGGTGGACAGGGGTGGGCCAGGGAGCCCTGCAGGCCCCAAGCCGGGCAGGGCTGGGCCAGGGAGCCCTGCAGGCCCCAAACCGGGCAGGGGTGGACCGCAGAGGGCTGCTTAGCTAAGGACTTTAGAAACATCTGGCAAATTGACTTGCGCATATGTTAGAAATCTCCAGTTCAAGCCCAGTGTGTGTCACAGGCCTATGTAACCATCTCCACATGAAGCAGAGGCAGGGGATCAAGGTCTGAGTTCAGCTTGGGCAAAAGCTTAAGACCCTAGTCAAAAACTAAAATCCAAAGGACTGGGATGTGGCTCAAGTGGCAGAGCACCTGCCTAAAAAGCACAAGGCCCTGAGTATAAATTTGGTTTTTTTTTTAAGTACCATGGAAAACAAGAAAGGAAGTAACATAAACTAAAGCCAAAAAATAATAAATCCCCAGTTTGCACTTTCCAACCTTCTTGGAGGCATCAGGTCCCTGGTTGCTGAGAAGTTAACAGGAATAAATGGAGTTCCCGGGTGACAGCGGCCCTCTGCCAGGGCTGTCTGGGAGAAGCCTTTTGTTGCTCAGGCAACAGCCAGACAAGTGGGTCCCCATCCTTGGTCAGGACAACACGCGTACCATCCCAGCTGAAAGGCACCTGCTTCCTCCCAGCTAACACTGGGGATGTCCAGCTCAGTCCCAGCACTGACACCTCCAGGGCTGACTCTGACCCGGGGCCGGCGTCAGCGTCCTGTGAGAGCTCCAGGGTCGTCTCTGAGCCCTGAGGCCCCTGTATGTTATGTAACAGCAGATTATGTGTGGGGTCTGTGGAAACCACGCAGGTAAAACGGAAAGCGGCCAGGGTTATCGAGTCAGTGGCGGCAGTTTGGCTCAGGTGAGGGTTATCGAGTCAGTGGCGGCAGTTTGGCTCAGGTGGCTACTTCCTGAATCCATCCGTGCAGACTGTTATAAATTCAGAGCATTCTGCATGTTCGGGGGGGGGGGGGGGGGGCGGGCAGGCTCTGCCCCCTGCTGTCTGTTACCTGCTGGTGTACAGAAGGAAGACACTGGCGGTGGTGGGCACTGCCATTTCCTCTGGCCAGGGCACAGGCGTGTGGCAGGCTGCCGCAGGCTGCTGGCGTCCGGGCTCGGCTGGGCCGCCCTTCGCCCACGGGGAAGTCAGGACTCTGTCTCCAGCGCTACTGGCAGATCCGCTTCAGTTCTGGAGATGTTTTCCCTCCTCCAGCCATTTGCTGGACGCACATCATGAACTGATGGCACAGTGCAAAAGCCTGCCTCATTCCGCGTGAGAAGTCCTCAGAGCCATCTCTGTGGGAGCCCAACCTGACTCCTGCTTTTGCCTCCAGTGGAGATGCGACTCATTTACCAAAGAGAGGTTTTAAATGATACTAATATTGTTACTTAGTTTCTCTTCCCCCCTACCTCACACCTACACCGCCCCTGTCCGTCATGGGGTCTGAACTCTGGGCCTGGGCACTGTCCCTCAGCTCTTCAGCTCAAGGCTAGCATAGCACTCTACCACTTGAGCCACAGCGCCATTTCCAGTTTTCTGATAGTTAATTGGAGATAAGAGTCTCATAGACTTTCCTGCCCAGGCTGGCTTTGAACCGCGATTCTCAGATCTCAGCCTCCTGAGTAGCTAAGATTACAGGCGTGAGCCACCGGCGTCCGGCTATTTAGTTTCTTAAACCATAAACTGATTCTTACCAGCTAGAAAGCTGCAGACCTGATACTCAAGCCTCTGAACAACACGCAGATGTGTGGCTCCACCCCAGTGTGTATGAAATGCGGGCGTAAGGTCCATTTTCTTCCAAATTTCTGTCACAACACAACAGAAAACAAAACAGCAAAAACTCTGCAGTCACCATAGTGCTGCTAGATTGGCTAAAACTGATATAATAGCAGCATTAAAGTATTGCTCACAATTGTCCTTGCCTAATTCACCTTCTCTGAATAACATTGACAGAAAATTCCTTTCAAATGGCTGATTTTTTATGCTGAATCACTTTGGTTCCTAAGAAAAAGGAATGGAATCTGGCAGCTGGAGGGGGCTGGGAAGTGTTTGGAAAATGGGTTCCCCTATTGCTCTTGCTCCTATTATCAAGAAAAATCTCTGCCCAAGGATGTGTTTCTTGTGAGCTGTGGTAGTTCCATGAATCCTAAGAAAACCAGTTGGACTTGTCAGCCAGGTCCACAATCACACTGACCCGTCTGCCCTGGGGAGGGGCTGCACAACGGCAGGCATGACCCCCCATCTGCAGGGGTGAGCTGGGCGAACAATCAAGGAATTCTGGTGTCAGTATTTCCTTAGCCTGTGGTTTCTCCCCGCCACCCATCTAGAGTAGTGGCCCACATCACAGTCGTAATTTAAGGAGGCAACTCAACAAAGAATGGAGGTGGGACAAAGACTAGCTCAGGTCGGGACACTGCTTGTGACACTGGTGAAGGGGGAGATGCTTTCCTATGGAGAGGATGAAGTAGAAGACACCCCTGAATGACCAAAACCACAAGTTCAGCCAGATGCTCTAAGGGAAACGTTAAGAAAGACTAAGACATAATTCCCGCCTCTCAGGAGAGGTAAGAAGCACGGCCACGAGGCACGAAGTGCATCAACACTGGCTCTTGTCAAAGGGCCTTCCCAAGCCACCTCCATGGCTGTGCGGTTTGGAAAGTCAGGCCGCAAGTGCACGAAGTTAACCACACATGCACTCCACGCCTTCTGTGGGAAGCGCCACTCACGTCTGGCAGCCGTAAGGTTCGCTTGAACCTAGGCGCTTGGGACACCATCCCCAAACCATCAAGAACAACAAAAATGTCACTCACAAACAATAATAATAGCAAGTAGAAGAGAGGGGAGGAAAAGGGAGAGGCAGAAGTCACAGGAACTAGAGGGAGGGAGTTGCACAAGATTGTGAATGAGAGATTCTTTGTTGTGGTTAACTTTGTGCACTTGTGGCTTGACTTTCTTCTAGAGAAGAGAGGGGGGAATGTCCACTCCCACTTCCTGGTCACTGATCTCTACAGAGGACACTGAGCCAGAGGAGACCACTCCCGCTTCCCCATGGGTGTCAGTCAGACTCCAACGTCAAAGCACAGCCTTTACCCGCCATCCGGGAATGTTTCCAGACTGTTCTGGTACCAAGGCAGTGTGATTGCTTCCTGATTCAGAGCGCTCACCTTCTGCATGTTTACTAGCGCTTTCAAAGCATACTTGTTACATGACTTTTCTTCTTGGATCAAGTAACCCCTGTTTAGAAAACATGGCCAGGGTAAGGAGTTCCCCTCAGTTCCTACAACCTGCAGGTACGTCTCATATAACTACAACCTGCGGTTACAGGCGGCATTCGTAATGTCGTGGCTGTATCAGAACACCAGAAAATATCTGCAGATGCACTTTGGATGTTTTCAATACTCTCATCAGGTATTCATAAACATGGGAAACGGCACCTCCACATTTATGAGCAGAATACAATTCCTAAATCCACACGTGGCTGTCCACACCGAATGGGAGCAACATGCCAAGAAGGCTTTCTAGAGCTGGGCCTCCACTTGGTTTCTGCCAAGGCGCTCAGGCATCTCCCTCAACCTGAGCCTCTCTCCACAAATGCTGATGAATTCACTGGTTTGGGTGGGTGCTGTGGCAAAGACACTGTTAGAGCAGCAGCCGTGCTGACAGTCAGAAAGCTGGTACGTGTCCACGGGTCTGAGGAAAGACACCCCGTCTCCCCTTCTCTGGCAGAAAACAGAAGGTCGATATGAGTGCTGCCATTTTGTTTCACTCTGAGTGAAAGGGCTGTCGGGAGACATTAGAGAAAAACAAGAGAAATGTGCCTGGAAGGTGCCCTCCCGCCAACCCCAGGAGGCAGGGGCTCCTCCAGTGCGTGGCTCTTCTCTACCCAGCCGGTCACCAAGAGCTGCCACGCACAGAGACGTGGGGCAGGCCTGCGTCCTGTGGAGCCTCGTCCCGTGGAGGGGGCTGCCAGCGGTGGCGCGGCCCAGGGCCAGCGTGTACACACGGAAACCACCGGGCTGGCACAAGCACCGAGCACTCCGCCTCTGGGAAGCACGCGGTGACTGTGCTCTGGGTGTTGTGCAGTTCCAGTGTTCCTGCCTGGCGTTCCTCATCTGCACGTTCCTCATCTACACATTAGCTTCAAAGCCTTGGCCCAAGGCCCGGACAGTCCCACCTCACTAAGACTTCTACTGAGGTAGAGGATCCCCTAGTCAATCCCCAGTCCTTGCACAGAGTTCGTGGGACACTGGCAGCTGGGCACACTCCCAAACCTGCCCCAAGTAAGCCAATGACCCAAGAAGGGAGCAACTGCTGCACAGCTTCTGGACCAGCCCCCCCCCACCCTCCCCCGTCTCTCGACCTTATCTAGGTCCTCTCCTCTAAGAGACCGCAGAGCTGCCTACCCGACAGAAGACCACGGATGTGTGCAGGGGCAACCTTCCTTCTGCTTCCTGGTCTCCCCAAGATGGTCCAAGTGACCAGCTCTGGGGTTGCTAGACAGAGTCACCGACTCAAAACTCAGCCCAGGCAAGCTGAATGTGATGGTACACGCCTGTGACCCCAGGACTCAGATGGGTCCCGTAGGAGGAGGATATGCTTGATGCAAGCCTGGTACCCACAGCAAGTCCCTGCACTGACCTCAACCAACTTGCCGCACGTCCTATGCAGAGCTCGGTGGCGGGAAGGGCCAGCTGCTGGACTGGGTTTGGACGTCTCCGAGCCCACCCTGCACACGTCTGTAAGATGACCACTGAGCCACAGCCGACGCCTGTGAAAGGAGGTGGGAGTCTGCGGCGACCCACGCCACGTCAGGATGGCCACTCTCGTCTGCCCCGCGGGGCTCACACCAGCCCCGTGTGGACGTGACGGACCCCAGCAGACGCCTCGCTGGCTGCCCCACGGGCGGCGCTCCCTCACAGCCTTGCTGGGGGCCATGGCAGCCCTGCTCCCACCCCACCCACCTGTTCTCTGCCTGACACACACCCTCCTTTCCCCTGTAATCTGCAACTGTGCATCTCACGAATCCTAGAGAACCCCTGTGAGCACAGGGTCCCGTGGTGGTCTGAATGCTTGGCTCATCTCCTAGCACCTAGGAAAGTGGACGTGCTCTCTGGAAGCAGGTCTGAGACGTTGTTTGAGATGTGGAGCAGGCCAGGCCTCCCGGCTGCCATCACTGAGCAAGGGGGGGGGGGGTAGCCACGGCCCAGGTCCACTCTGCTGAAGCAGACCCCACAGGGGTCACAGCTGAGGGCCCTCATGCCGGTCATCTGCAGGGCTACAGAATAAACTTCAATCAACTTCAATCACAGCCCAGCAGGAAACTCACATAAACCCACCCAAACCTTCATGATGCAGACTGTGGACTCGTGGTCGTGGTAGAAACCAGAAGCATCCCTGACCCTCCGTCCTACAGAGGGAGGAGCACAGGCGAAGGCTCCAGGCTGGAAAGACAGGCAGGCATCTGACCTACAAGAAGATGACTGCTTCTCTGACTTTCCTTGGTGATCGGTTTTGTCAGAGAGTGCTGGCTTTCGATAGTCCCACAGTGGAGACTATCTGTACCAAGACACTGCCAGAAGAGCCAATGGGTAGATGGGTAGGTCCATATAGGAGTGGGTGGACAGACAGACGGGTTAAGCCAAATTTCCCTTCTTGTATTAACCAGGATTCTCCAGAGAACTAGAACCAACAATGTGTGCATGCATGCTTGTGTGCATGTGCGTGTGTGCGTGCGTGCATGTGTATGTGAGATCACCCATTATCTGTGGATTCAACTAAACACAGGTCAAAAATGTTATTTTAAATTGTGTGTAACAACATATGTGGACTTTAGTTCTTGAAGTGATTCCCTAAACAACACAGGGCAATGATTATTTACGTTGTGTTTATATTGTACTAGGTAAAGATGGTAAAGAAATATGGGAGGTAAGGAGGCTGTACGAAAAGGGACTTGAACGAGTGCAGATGACTCGGGTATCTGCCCAGAGCTGGGGACTGGCTCCCCAGGGGTATTAAGGGATCCAGGCATGCAGATGAAACAGGGTACATGGTTGCCAGAGCCACCTGCAAGAACGGTTTGCCGGTCTGGCCCTGCCTGTAGAACGCCCCAGATACCTCCTAGGTCCTGCCTCATGAGTGCCAAAAGCACTTATCAATGTGCCACCTTCAAATAACAAGGAGAATAAGAGTCTCTAAATCGCACATGGACAGCCTGTCCTCCTCTGTCCTTAGATGAACCTCTAATTAAGACTTCACGCTAGGCGCTGCATATTATATTATTAGTAACATTACCACAGGATGCACCTTGGGATGGACTGTGCCGTGGGAAGGTAGTTGTGTCACCACACCTGCCACTCAAAACTGTCCGTCGGGAAGGACCCTCCCCTCAATGCCTGTTAGCCTCACATTGTCCCACACTGAAGACTCAAAGGCCATGAAATAAATAATGATAAAATGTTTAAAGTAAAATTAATAAACACATGGGCCTTGGAACGTGCTTATGCAGGCCTTCCTACAATGTGGGTGCATCCCCTTTATACTCTGCCTTGAACTGCAGTAAACCATGCTTCTCTCACTATTCAGGGACATTTAGCTCAATTCTTTGTTCAGGATATAACAGGATGACTATATGATGACCTATCCATAGACCCAAAGATTCAGGCTGACAGATGGTCAGACAGGAAGTACGTACACACAACACCTGGACAATCGGATCACCTCATGCCCCAAGAATCTCCAGAGACAAACTTGAAGATAGAGTTGTTGGGTCTAGTTCAAACTTGATCCAAAATAGTCTATCTATCATAGTCTACACATGGTTTAATAACAGAACTCAGAGCAGTCTTCAAAATTGCCAAGTATTTGGAGTTGAAGATTTAGATCAGTGGAAGAACAATTGCCTGACAAGTGCAAGATCCTGAGCTTCGCCCTCAGCTCTGAAAAGAAACAAATTAATTAATAAATTACAAATGCTTATAAAAGGCCATTAGCTTAGAACTATTCCCTTTATGATCAAAGACAAAGGAAAGTATAATGAAGGAAGAAAAAGAATATTTGTAGTCAAGTTTGGATAGAGAGAAGCATACCTTACAAACCTTAGTGTGGCTGGCATCTAAGAGGGAGCTCAAACTATAAAAGAAACAATTATGCTAATTTCTCACCAAAAGCTACTGGCATTATTGGCACAAACCACATTAGCCTACACAATTCTGGTATCTTCTCAGCGAAGTTCTGTTAAAAAGAAATGAGCTGCCTGTCTCTCTCTTGCTACTAGGTTATTTTGCTTTTCAGAATTATCACTATGAAAAATAAAATATGGCCTCAAGTGCTTCTTCTAATTAATTGCCAAGATTCCTTTTGGAAGTTAGCTACAAATGGTGCCATTGTTCGGTAGGAATATCGTGGCATCTTGTGCTGCAAAAGGGCCAAGGGACATGAGAAGAGACAGAAATGGACACCAAGGCCTTGAAGGCTCTGGCCTGGCCCCGCTGAGCCTACCATGAGCGGCCTCCAGCAGTCAGAGAGCTGCCAGGACCAGGGTCGCTGGGCTGCACCCACACGGCTTGCTGCAGCTCAGTCCCCAGAAAGCAAGGAGTCTAAAGTGATTCAAACATATTGGATGGCAAACTGGACCAGACCAAATGTGTTTAATAATATATGTATGCTTGTGTATATATATATATATATATATATATATATATATATATATATAAATCCTATATACACAGGTACACACATTCCATGTGAATATACATGTAATTAATATATATGGTACATGAGCAGACATACAAATATACACACGTGTGTATATGAATGCTAATGTAAACAATGTGTGTCTACACATATACACACATGTGTACTTATACAGACAGCACACAAGTATTTAATTGTACGGCTCAGCTCAACACAATGGATCGGCGTTCTCACAGGTGGCAGATGCTTGCATTTCACCGCAGCAGTTTATGACTGACTGGACAAGGGATCCTTCCCTACATCTACTGCAGATCTTATGTAGTTCATGATAAATCTCTGTGACCCTTTCTCAAATCCAAAATACAATGGATTTCAGTGTGACGAGATGAAACAAATAGAGGGATTATTCTTTGTGGATTGTAAAAATGTTTGTTGATTCAATACAATTCCAATCAAAATTAGTAAGGTGTTTTTTACAAGTCAGCAAGCAGATTCTAGAATGTCTACGGAAATGCAAAGACTACCAAGACAGTCTTGAAGAAGAACAAAGTTTGATGTAACTTACTGGACATCAAGACATATGATAAAGCTCAGCTGATAAGGAAAGTAAAGAAGCGAACCCTTCATCAGGCAAAAGATCAATGGGGCAGAACAGAAAGTCCAGAACACACATACCACAGACAGGCACTAGACTTAGACCAAAGGCAAGATTGCTAGCCGGGTGCTGGTGGCTCACGCCTGTAATCTTAGCTACTCAGGAGGCTGAGATCTGAGGAACACAGTCCAAAGCCAGCCTGAACAGGAAAGTCTATGACACTCTTATCTCCAGAAATCCAGAAGTAGTGTTGTGGATCAAGTACTAGCCTTCATCTGAAGAGCTGAGGGACGGTGTTCAAGGCTTAGAGTTCAAGTTCCACAACAGACAAAAAAAAAAGAAAAACAAGGCAAGATTGCAAGGAGGTATGGAGAAAAGTCCTTTCAATCAGCCGTGCTGACTGCATGGCGTCCGACTCCTGTGCAGCTCACGCAACAGGAGAGCTCATCCCTGGAGATGGTCACCAGACACAGAGCGACTGTGAGCCAGACAGCGTGCCAGACAGCTGCACCGAGTACCTTCAGGGGTGAAGAGATTTTTCAAACAATATCTGCAAAAATCCTCACAAAAAGGAAACATTTGATCAAAGTTAGGAACTTTCTTAATCAAAAGTAGAGCCAAATAAATGGGTCAGCCAGAGGTGCAGGGGTAATGCTAACACACCTCCCTTCCAGGGAGGTGAACAGACTCTTCCTGACCCTGCTTGCTAAGTACCCATTACACAGGAAGTCTCCGGAGGACTGCCTGGGACCTGGGACATCACACCGTGGTGCCTTCACTGTTTTCCCCAGGTGTAGAACTGAAGATCAACAGCCCCAATGAAGAGACCAAGGAAAATAGTAAAAGGGCAACGCGGTAGGTCCGCCAGGTATAACCAGCAGGTTATACCAGCAGAACAAAGCTGCCTACCCACAGCATACCTGCAAGTACTCAGGAGGTAGGCACAGCACCCTAGATCTCAAAGACACACAGAGACAGGACCTTCCTTCCTGACAACCAGGGGAGGAGTACCCCACATGCAGCAGTGTCAGCAGAAGCATAAGGAGCCCAATAGCTGCCCCTGAGCAACAGGTACCTGGCATTCTCTCCATGCTGGGTCATCAGAGCTTGGTGACATGCATTCTCTCCATGCTGGGTCATCAGAGCTTGGTGACATGCATTCTCTCCATGCTGGGTCATCAGAGCTTGGTGACATGCATTCTCTCCATGCTGGGTCATCAGGGCTTGGTGACATGGCATTCTCTCCATGCTGGGTCATCAGAGCTTGGTGACATGGCATTGTCTCCGTGCTGGGTCATCAGAGCTTGGTGACGTGCCATCCATTCTCTCCGTGCTGGGTCATCAGAGCTTGGTGACGTGCCATTGTCTCCGTGCTGGGTCATCAGAGCTTGGTGACGTAACATTCTCTCCGTGCTGGGTCATCAGAGCTTGGTGACATGGCATTCTCTCCATGCTGGGTCATCAGAGCTTGGTGACATGGCATTCTCTCCATGCTGGGTCATCAGAGCTTGGTGACATGCATTCTCTCCGTGCTGGGTCATCAGAGCTTGGTGACATGCATTCTCTCCGTGCTGGGTCATCAGAGCTTGGTGACATGGGATTCTCTCCGTGCTGGGTCATCAGAGCTTGGTGACGTGCCATTCTTTCCGTGCTGGGTCATCAGAGCTTGGTGACATGGCATTGTCTCCATGCTGGGTCATCAGAGCTTGGTGACATGGCATTGTCTCTGTGCTGGGTCATCAGAGCTTGGTGACATGGCATTGTCTCCGTGCTGGGTCATCAGAGCTTGGTGACATGCATTCTCTCCGTGCTGGGTCATCAGAGCTTGGTGACATGGGATTCTCTCCGTGCTGGGTCATCAGAGCTTGGTGACGTGCCATTCTCTCCGTGCTGGGTCATCAGAGCTTGGTGACATGGCATTGTCTCCGTGCTGGGTCATCAGAGCTTGGTGACATGGCATTCTCTCCATGCTGGGTCATCAGAGCTTGGTGACATGGCATTGTCTCCGTGCTGGGTCATCAGAGCTTGGTGACATGGCATTCTCTCTGTGCTGGGTCATCAGAACTTGATGACATGGCATTGTCTCCGTGCTGGGTCATCAGAGCTTGGTGACATGGCATTGTCTCCGTGCTGGGTCATCAGAGCTTGGTGATATAACATTCTCTCTGTGCTGGGTCATCAGAGCTTGGTGACATGCATTCTCTCCATGCTGGGTCATCAGAGCTTGGTGACATGCATTCTCTCCATGCTGGGTCATCAGGGCTTGGTGACATGGGATTCTCTCCATGCTGGGTCATCAGAGCTTGGTGACGTGCCATTCTCTCCGTGCTGGGTCATCAGAGCTTGGTGACATGGCATTCTCTCCGTGCTGGGTCATCAGAGCTTGGTGATGTGCCATTCTCTCCGTGCTAGGTCATCAGGGCTTGGTGACATGGCATTGTCTCTGTGCTGGATCATCAGAGCTTGGTGACATGGCATTGTCTCCGTGCTGGGTCATCAGAGCTTGGTGACGTAACATTCTCTCTGTGTTGGGTCATCAGAGCTTGGTGACATGGCATTGTCTCCGTGCTGGGTTATCAGAGCTTGGTGACGTAACATTCTCTCTGTGTTGGGTCATCAGAGCTTGGTGACGTGCCATTCTTTCCGTGCTGGGTCATCAGAGCTTGGTGACATGGCATTGTCTCCATGCTGGGTCATCAGAGCTTGGTGACATGGCATTGTCTCTGTGCTGGGTCATCAGAGCTTGGTGACATGGCATTGTCTCCGTGCTGGGTCATCAGAGCTTGGTGACGTAACATTCTCTCCGTGCTGGGTCATCAGAGCTTGGTGACGTGCCATTCTCTCCGTGCTGGGTCATCAGAGCTTGGTGACGTAACATTCTCTCCGTGCTGGGTCATCAGAGCTTGGTGACATGGCATTGTCTCCGTGCTGGGTCATCAGAGCTTGGTGACATGGCATTCTTTCCATGCTGGGTCATCAGAGCTTGGTGACGTGCCATTGTCTCCGTGCTGGGTCATCAGAGCTTGGTGACGTAACATTCTCTCCGTGCTGGGTCATCAGAGCTTGGTGACATGGCATTGTCTCCGTGCTGGGTCATCAGAGCTTGGTGACATGGCATTCTTTCCATGCTGGGTCATCAGAGCTTGGTGACGTGCCATCCATTCTCTCCGTGCTGGGTCATCAGAGCTTGGTGACATGGCATTGTCTCCGTGCTGGGTCATCAGAGCTTGGTGACGTGCCATCCATTCTCTCCGTGCTGGGTCATCAGAGCTTGGTGACGTGCCATTGTCTCCGTGCTGGGTCATCAGAGCTTGGTGACGTAACATTCTCTCCGTGCTGGGTCATCAGAGCTTGGTGACGTAACACTCTCTCCGTGCTGGGTCATCAGAGCTTGGTGACATGGCATTCTCTCCATGCTGGGTCATCAGAGCTTGGTGACATGCATTCTCTCCGTGCTGGGTCATCAGAGCTTGGTGACATGGCATTGTCTCCGTGCTGGGTCATCAGAGCTTGGTGACAGGGGATTCTCTCCGTGCTGGGTCATCAGAGCTTGGTGACGTGCCATTCTCTCCGTGCTGGGTCATCAGAGCTTGGTGACATGGCATTGTCTCCGTGCTGGGTCATCAGAGCTTGGTGACATGGCATTGTCTCCGTGCTGGGTCATCAGAGCTTGGTGACATGGCATTGTCTCCGTGCTGGGTCATCAGAGCTTGGTGACGTGCCATTCTCTCCGTGCTGGGTCATCAGAGCTTGGTGACGTAACACTCTCTCTGTGCTGGGCTCTCAGAGCTTGGTGACGGGGCCCTGGCAGGTATCCCCTTGTGGCAGTGACACCCTGGATCCAGCTGCCTCTGGCATCAGCACAGCTGTGTGAGGGAGCCTGGCTTCTGACTCTACCTGCAGGAGCTCATGCTACTGTAGACAGGGATGACTCCTCCCACAGGACAGGAACAGGACCAGGGTTGAGTCGGAATCACAGGACACACAGGAGCCAAGATCTGAGACAGATGGAGAGGACGATTGGCAGAGGCCAGGCCCAGGAAGACAGCCACACGCTGCACAACCTTGGAGCATTCTTGAGAGGAACATTTCAGTATGCAGACACATCTAAAGCAGATAAAAAAGAAGGAAGTCCTTGGAAAATAAATAGAATATAAAAGAAGAATTGTGAGTAATCTTAGATCTAGAAAATATCAATACTGATAGAAAGCTTGGTTAATGGAGTGGTCAGAAGAATCAATGACCTGGAAAGCAAAACACAAATAACCTTGAAAAGTCACCCGAGCTGAGCAAGAAGACCCATGGGATGATAGTGCAGCTGGGAAAGCCCCAGGCTGGATGACCTTTGCCCCCCCAGCACCCCACCCCCCACCATGTAACATCATAGTAACACTTCTACAAACCAAAGACCAAATGTCTGGAAGCAGTTGGACAGGAGTGGTGCTTTATGGACTGCATGGATTGCGGGAGGTTGAATGGAGGCAGACTTCCCACCAAGGACCTCAGGAGCCTGGAGAGAAGGGCACGATATTTTATTTCAAAAGCCGAGAGAAAAAATCTTTCAGCCCAGATTCACACACACACACACAAATTTCCTCAGGAATCTCAGCCTATGAAAGTTAGGACCAGTGAAGGGAAGCACTCTGAAATGCCCCTTCCAAAGAAAGCATGAAATGAATAGCTGAGGTGGGAAAGGGAAAGTTCTCCACAGAACTTGAAGTCAGTTTGAGGGTTGGTTCTGTTAAAGGAGCAGAGCAGCCTTGGGCCTCCTGGGGCGGGCAAAGTGGGGACTCAGGAGTGACACTTCACATGCCCAGAACATGCCACTGAGCCTCAGCACACAGAGCAGCTCCAGGGGGCTTCTGCTACTCCACAGACCCTGTCCAGCCTCACCCCACAGCTGCCCAGCTCCCTGCCCGGTAGCCCGGCTCAGCCAGGACCTGGGGCGCGGCACAAACACGGGAACACCCCCACCTTGGAGACACAGCCCGTCGGTACTCATCCTCCTTAACAACAAAGAAACACTGAGTATTTTTTCTTTAACAATTTTAACAAAAAGTCATAATGACAGTGAAATCTCAATCATTGAGCTCGAGGGAAATAAACAAACACTACTAGAATTAGAACAAACATAGACTCCAACAAAATCATAATGGGAGATTTCAATACCCCACTCTCACCACTAGGTTTTCAGAAAAAATTCAACAAAGAAACTTCAAAATTAAATGACCCTATAGATCATGCAAATAGAGTAGACAGACAGCTATAGTTTTTATCCAGCAGCTCCACAAAACATACGTTTTTTCCTCAACAGCCTATGGAACTTTCTCCAAGATATATCATATTCTAGGACATGAAGCAAACCTTGACAAATATTAAAAATGGAAATCAATCCCTTGATTATATCAGACTATAATGGTATAAAGGCAGAGCTCAACAGCAAAAGAAGCCACAGAAAATATTCAAATACATGGAGACTGAGCAACCTATTACTGAATGACTAGTGAGTCCTAAAGATCCTAGAATCTAATGAAAAGGACAGCACAGCCTACTTAACCCTAGGGACACAGCAAAGACAGTGATAAGTTTATAGCTATGAGTGCTCACATTAAAAAAATAACACTACCGAAATTTCAAACAAGTAAACTATGAGGTACCTCAAGCTCCTAAACCCCAAATCTGATGGCTCATATAATCTAGCCACATAGGAGGCTGAGATCTCAGGACTGCCATTCAAAGTCTGAGGGGGCAGGAAAGTCTGTGAGACTCTTATCTACACTTAACTACTAACAATACAAAGTGAAGCTGTGACTCAAGTGGTAGAGCACTGGCCTTGAGCAAAAAAGCTCATGGACAGTGCCCAGGCCTTGAGTTCAAGTCCCAAACAAATGTGCAGGTGCGCGCGCGTGCACACACACACACACACCTACACAAAGAATCAATGATACAAAAAGATTGATAAATCCTTAGTCAAGCTGACTATAAGAAAGAAAACATACAAAATTAAAATTAAGATGGCAATATCACAACAAATACTAAGGATATATAGTGTATAAGGGAATTCTTTGAAAACCTTTCTTCAAATAAACTGCAAAACCTAGAAGAAATGGATACATTTTTATATGTACTTCACTTAGCAAATTGAACCAAGATGGTATAAACCAAATAAACAGATCTATAGCAAGCAGTGAAACAGGTGCAGAACAGTCTGCCAACAAAGAAAAGCTGAGGATCATTTCCAAATTCCACTAGACCTTCCAAGAAATGCTACCACTGACATTCCTTGAATTTTTCCTTAAAAGGGGAAGGCGCATTGTCAAGTCATTCTATGAGGCTCATGACAAAACCAGATAAGGACACAACTAAAAGAAATGACATACGGTCTCTCTGATGAACATAGATACAACATTTTCAATAAAATTACTGTAAACCGAGTCCAATAATACATTGAAAAGGACACATACCATGATGAAGTTGTTTTGATTCCAAAGATGCCAAGACAGTTCAAACTACATAAATTGTTAAGTGTGATACACCATATAAACAGGGTCAAAACAAGAATCAGAGGACATCCAATTGATGCAAAAAAGGATTTTATTCTGAAGAAACTGTACCTAAACATAATAAAGGCTATCTGTGACAAGCCTGTAGCCGACTTCCTATGAAATGGGAAAAACTGCAGTCATTTCCTTTAAACTTGGGAGTGGGACAAGGTTGTCCACTTTCACTCTTATTCAATATAGCTCTGGGATTCCTAGCCAGAGAATAAGGCAATTCAGAGAAATCAAAAGGATCCAAAAAGGGAAGGAACAAGTTAAAATATCCCTATTTACAGATGATATGATATTTAAAGGACTTTAAATTAAAAGCTTGTAGATACGATAAATACTTTTGGCAAAATAGCAGGATATAAAACCAACAAACAAAACCCAGCCGCTTTTCTATATATCAACAACCAGCTGAGAAATAAATCAGGAAAACAGTTTCATTTTAATAGCCTCAAAAAATACTTAGGTATAAACTTAACCAAGAAGGTAAAGGACCTCCTGGATGAAACTATAAGACCCTGAGGGAGACACTATAAGGTTTTGCCTCATGCCAGTCAGAATGGCCATCATAAACAAATACAAAACAAGTGAGGTGGAGATGCAGATGGAAACGAACCCCTATGACACTATTGGTGGGAGTGAAAATTAGAGCAGTTACAATAAAGTAATGCGGAGGTTCCTCGAAAAACAACAACAACAAATTGAAAAAATAGAACTACCATGCGATCCAGTGACCCCACTCTTGGGACATATATCCAAGAGGATTGAAGTCAGGGTACATGAGCCCACTTCACACCCATGTTTGTTGAAGCTGCACGCACAAGAGCCATGGGATAGAAACAGCTCCTACAGTGGAGCCATAGAAAGGAATGAAATTGGGCTGGGAAGGTGGCTCAGTGGCAGAGTGCTTGTCTTGCACGCATGAGGCCCTGGGTTCGATTCCTTAGGACCACATAAGCTGAAAAAGCCAGAAGTGGTGCTGTGGCTCAAGTGGTAGAGCGCTCGCCTTGAGCTGAAGAGCTGAGGGACAGCGCCCAGGCCCAGAGTTTAGGCCCCATGACTGACCAAAAAAAAAAAAAAAAGGAATGAAATTATTTCATTTGCAGGTAAATGAGAACTGGAGATGATCAGGTTGACCAAAATAATCTGGGCTCTGAAGGAGAAGGATTCCTCTCATTTGTAGAAGCTATACCTAAAAGCCGAGCATGGGTATCCACATATACAGCATCATGTACATAGAAAGAACTACAACTGTGGAGCTGTTTGTGGAGACTAGGGAGTGAAGAGAAGAAAAGAGAATGCTAGAGGGCGAAGAATATTTAAATATATTGTGTCTCTCTATCAAGTTGGCATGAAAGGAAACTCATGAGGGAGGGGCAGGTGAAAGAGTTAGTTAACCGAAGGCTAAATTTGATTAATGTAATAGACACGTATGAACTATCACCATGAAATTCAATATAAAATATGGATGTCAGGAATGTAAAACAGGTCCTATGTGGAATGGAGAGGAATGCTAGTAGGAGATGGTAACCAGGAGAAATATGTCAAAGCACTTTATATGCATGCATAAATTTCAGCATATACATGCTGAATTGTCTTAAGTAGAAAGCAAGAGAATGGAGACGCAAACCTGATCCAGGTAGACTGTAACAAAACAAAACTAAGAGCTATGCCAGGAGAGCCATCAAAACAGAATGCCACAAAACTGTCCAACCCTAAGTAACCAGCAATTGTCTGTCTTTTCCTATAGTGTTTCCTGTTGTGGACATTTCCAGATATAAATCAAATCACGCAGTATGTGGGCACCGGGCCTGGCTTCTTCCGCATAGCATAAACCTCGGCTGCATTGTGGCATATCAGTACTGCGTTCTCTTTAAGGTTGAATAATATTCCACTGTTTGGATAGACCACAGGAATGGACATACAGATTGTGGTCTATCTGCACCCCTGCAGTGCCTTCCCCTCCAAAGTACCATCATCTGGAAAAGGATTTTGCTTGGGGCATTTTTGACAGTAAATGGATTTCTTCACAAGGATTTATGAACTTGAATTTTTTATTTGTAACCGGGATATTTTTGAAATTTTCCTTGTCATAAAATTGTATTTAAAAGCTGTTAACCTTTAATGTTATTTGTGTTTCTTGTTGGCAATGTGGCAGATACAAGTAAATGTAAAATGGGGATGAGGGAGTCACCCAAATGGTTTCCTACCATATTTACAACTTTCTTTCTATTATGCCTGGGTGTGCAGTCCAAATACAGAAATGTACCCGCACACAAAACAGTCCCAGTGATCACATGCTGGACCAATAGTTTTGTGTCTTGTTTCATTACTCCAGTTTTCAAACTTTATGGTTCTTAAAGTTGGTGTGAACTGCTTCTTTAGCCTTCTTTTGGCTCCGATGACCCATAGCAAGATGCTCCCAGGGATATACCTGGGCCCCAGGGTGGGAGGCTCTACTGCAGGGGCTTAGGGTATAGATGCCGGTTTGGCTCTCACAGCTGGATGCTAAATAAGTACAACAGAATGCTGTGTTCTAATGGTTTCTTTGGATTTCCACAGTGTTCCGACTCATTGAGGACAAAATATTTAAATGAACACAAGCAAACCACAGCCACTCCATTGTGTCAACCCTACCAAACATGTTTAAATGTAAATGCTTTGCACTTCAATTCCCAGGGAGCCCATTTTGAAATCACATGGCCTCAGAACAAAAGCGAAACTCCCCTGTCTGTAGTTTATTCTGTTCATCTGATCTTTTGATCTCATCCTTTCTTTTCTTTTGGGGAAGGAAACAACTGCTGTGGTGTGATTTTGTGCTTTGGGATTACAGTGAAAAGTCATTGTCACTCAGCTGAGGACAGGTGAGGCCCTCACGAGGGCCGGCCAGTGGCCAGCCACCAGGAAGAAAGCCCTGGCTGTGAGCTGGAACCTCTACCCCTGTCCACACTGACTCTGTTTAATGGAGCAATCATTTATACGTTTCACTGGACAGAATCAAAGGGTGATCTGAATTTATTCCAGACAATTTCTCCTTTTGTTTTTCTTAATTCATGAGTATTAATATTCTTTAATGGGGATTTTTTTTTTATTTTGAGATGTGGTGTGTGTGTGTGTGTGTGTGTGTGTGTGGAAAGAAAGCTCTCTGTTCCTCCTTCTAGAGCACTGAGCATTAGTGAACGGCTGAAAGTAATGAAATATTCACAAAGTGTATTAGCAACTTTTTATAAAGGAAGAGGAGGAGAGGCACGGTGCGTACTCTAATAACAGTGGATATTACTATAATTCCAAGGTTCTGTGGAACATCAATATAGTCCAGTGATTATAATGTCAGTTTGATGCCCTGTCTTGCTGGCTATTGTCTCTTGTAAGGCTGACTTGATGTGTGACATGATTCTTAGCAACTCTAATATCTGAGCTGAAGAAATAAGGAGAAGAGATGCCTGGAAGGAGACAATAGCAATGAGCATGAGTCAATATGTTGTGGTAATCACTAGTATTTGTTATGCGTTTGCTAATGAGTCAGCACTGGCTAAGTGCTTTATATGCATTATCTTATTTAATTATCACATAAATCCTGTGAAGTCTCTCCCATTATTATCCCCACTCTTTAGATCAGGAAACTGATACTCAAAGATAAAAGATCTTAGAGCCAGCAAATGGGACCAGGAAGAATGAACCCAGGTGTCTTTTTCCAAAGCATGCTCTTAAATGCTGAGCTATCTTATAGCTCCCAAAACTTGATTCTGGTATCCATACTCTTTCAGAGACACCTGAAATACTTTCTGAAGTATATTTTCTACAGTCAGACGTTTCTGTCAAAAATTTGCAGCGGAAGAATGGAATTACTAATAAAAATAACAATTGTGAGAGGAAAATGACATTACTAGTATCCTAAGCTACCACAAAGCCAACTTTTGAAGAAAGAACATAGATAGCTGGCTGGTTGTTCTATATTACCAATATGCATTGGACAGGATGGAGTCAACTAGAGGCCCGTGCAAGTAGGAAGTCCTGGTACCAATGTTGGCTGGATGTTGGAGCACATCTTTGGAAAACATGCTAGAGTCTGTTTAGATGGAAGCCATCCTGTCCGCCATGCCAGCGATGTTGGCCAACCTGTCTCAGCACTTTGCCTTGGGGCACTGAGTCTCAGACCCATTCTGATTTTTTTCAAATGTGCTAGGAACATCTGAAAAGTAGGATTGTGACAACTTACTAGTTTTGGATTCTCAGAAACTCCCATCCAAGAAGGGATTAATTCAGCCTTTGGTTTATTCTCTGTCACTATTCAAATCAGAAATCAACAGGGAAAAAGTTAGCACTTCAGTGAACAGTAGCTGTGTGTCCTGCAGCACACAGAACAGGTGTCGCTCAGCACCGTGCCAACAACCAGTACCACAGACAACTGGGGAAAGAGAGATGAAGTTTTCCAATTGAGCTTCAACTAATGTTAGCCAGGACTTCTTTGGGGCAAGAGTGAGAGTCACCAGAGACTGCAAAGGAAGTCACCGGAGACACTGTTGCTTTCTGTGAGGAATAAATAAGACACCTGAGCAGAGAAAAATGCTTACGAGGCCCTGCCATTGTGCTAGGTGACCCATAAATGCTGGCAGGCTTCACAGAGGAAGAGGTATCCGAGAGGGGTGCCCCAGGGTGTTAAGAAGGGGATGACCTCTGATAAGAAACTACATTCTGATTCAGCACCGACAAGAGACTGGAGCATGCTCACAGCAAAGCACATGGAGGAGCCTAGAGAACTGGTTTGCTTGGAGTCCTGGGGTACACAAGTAGGTAAGCAACAGGGGGCTCAATGCTGCCAGTGATCTGCAGCCATCAGCCCCTCCTACCTACACTCCAGCCCTGGAGGCCGCTGCCTGCATCCGACTCTGTGTGTTGTCCACTGGGCTACGGAAGCAGAGTGACTGTACCTATGATTGCAAGAGGCATGAAGGCCTCCAGGGGAGAGGTAATTTAGGTAGAAACTCCCCTCTACATCATGGGAACCTGGCTTGTCCTGTTGGCTGTCATGGGCCCTAAGACTCTGATCCTGCAGAGCCCACGAGAAGCAGTAGTTCAGGGAAGGAGTGGCTGCAGAAGCTGCAGCCGGTGGTCAGTGTGTGGTGGACTTGAACATCTCTCAAGTGCAGTGGGCCACTACTAGATTCCAGACTAGGAATGGCATGCCCAGGTTTTCCCGTTAGAAAGACCACCCTGGCCTCAGCTAGCATTAAAGGAAGGGAACAAATACAGAGCTCATCACTCAACCGACTTCTGGACCTCAGCAAATCCAGAGCCCCAGTCAACCTCATTCTAGCCACCAAACTCTAGTTCAAGTCACTTTGGGCCTATTTCTACTCAAAACCTAAACAGGACAGAATAGCAGGCTCTTAAAGTACAGTGGAGAATATTTACAATTAGCCAGCTAAAATATAGGAAGTGAGGTAATGTGGTGAAGTGGCTGTCACATAACAGAATACTAGACCAGCCTTGCTTCTGTCTGATTTACATTTATATTATAGGAGCAACATCTGGAATAAGTAAACATTACATTTCCATCATGACATATCTAAAATCAACAGACCAAGCCTTTTAGTTTAAAAACAAATGAAAGCTGAAATATTTTTTGCATTCTAACGTGACGGAAACTAGTAACACATCTGTACATTATTTAGTACAATTAATATGAAAATCTAGCTTTTCCTAAATAAACTTGCTAGTGGTAAACAAACAAGCCATCCTGGATATCAGATCAAATACTAAGCTTATTAACTGCACACTAAAGTAAAAAAATTGCCATCAGACTTTTTTACGTCTTCATTGGAATATGAATTATATAACACAGAAGTCATCCATTTACGTGTATCTTGAGTGCATGTCCTTAATTCCAGCACTCAAGAGGTTGAGGCACAAAGATAACAAGTTTAAGTCCATCCTGAACTTGTTACCTTAACTAGCAAGATCCTGTCATATATAATATATATATATAAAGTATACTGTTCAATGGTTATAGTATATTCAAAGTCATTCAGTCCTTACCACAATCTGACTTTCTTTTCCTCAAGATAGTCTATAATCATAGCAATAACTTCCAGGCCCCCATTTCATCCCACCCTCCTCCATTCGCACCTACCTCTACCTGCTGGTACAGCCACAAATCTTCTTTCCACACAGGTACCCTTCTTCCGGACCATTCACCTATATGGAATCATAGAACAATGGTCCATGAGAGATTACTTTTATAATTTTGTTTACTCTGTGCGTGCGTGTGTGTGTGTGTGTGTGTGTGTGTGTGTGTGTGTGTGTGTGTGTGTGTGTGTGTGTGTGTGTGTGTGTGTGTGTGTGTGTGTGTGTGTGTGTGTGTGTGTGTGTGCTGGCCCTGGGGCTTGAAATCAGGGCCTAGGCACGGTTCCTGAGCTTTTTTACTCTACAGTAGCAAGTACTCTACACTTGAGCAACAGCTCCACTTCCAGCTTTGTGGTAGTTCATTGGAAGTAAGTCTCATGGACTTTTCTGCCCAGCTGACTTCAAAACATGACTCCTCAGATCTGTCTCCTGAAACTTTATAATTTTAACAATTGTAGATCCACAATGAATGTATCATTCTACAGCTTAAATTGCCATCCCCAGTGTCCAGCAATGGGGAAAGCTTGGTATTTCTACTGTAGTCTAGCACTCCTCCCTAGGGGAGACTTGGCCACAGCCTCTCCGCTGTCCCTATATACTGCAGGTGAGTCTAGGTTCTAATTTTCTCCTACATCCCACTGAGCATGTTGGAACTCACGTGGCCTCTGCTGGTTAAACAAGCACACAACACTAGACGCATCCTAAGTGTTTATTTTGTAGTCTGTCCTGTCAGCTTAAAATGTGTTCATACATACATCAAGTTGCATTTCCTGTTTCCCACCTATAGTGCTATAGGCTTGTCTGCCCATTTGAAAATAGTCTGTCTCATATTCTATAGATTTCAAGACTGAGAGTACCCTCCTATAATTCAGAAAAAAGCTTGTTTACACTGGCTTAAATTTTGATTTGCTTCTAACTCTAATTAGCAAGCTTTATTCTGTAGACGTTTTGGTTGTTATTTCACTTTTTAAGGTCGATTGAGTTCCTCTTACATATCAACTAGGAAAACAATTATCACTGATTATTTGATGTTTTCTTTTCCCACAGTAGAAATCAGACCACAAATTTCCCATAACAGCAGTTTTACATACAATCAATTTATCATCCATAAGAAAAACTGGGTTCTTTCTATGGTTGATTTCCTGGTAACACATCTCAAAACACCGTCATAATTCTGTCTCTAAGCCAACTCTGTCTACACTCCATTGTACAGAGGCAAACTGATTCATTCACAAAATTTGAAAAAACAGGAAGACTGAAGATATTTTGAAGCTGGTTGAATCCAATTTCTTTTCTTTTCCTTTTTTTCTTTTTGGTCGTGGGGCTTGAACTCTGCACCTTGGCACTCTCCCTGAGCTCTTCAGCTCAAAGTGAGCACTCTACCACTTGAGCCACAGCACCACTTCTGGTTTTCTGGTGGTTTATTGAAGATAAGAGTCTCACGGACTTTGCTGCCAGGGCTAGCTTTGAACCACAATCCTCAGATCTCAGCCTCCAGAGTTGCTAGGATTACAGGTGTGAGCCACCAGCGACAGGCAAATCCAATTTCTTGTGGAACAAAACAGGCAAATGAAGTAACAGTGCAGGTACAGCACCCATCTCTACCAGAAAGGTGGGGCGAGAGTATGCCCTTGTATTGTTTCCTAGCTTTCCTATTTTGTAGAGTGAGTGACAAGGCAAAGGAAACAGTGGAGAGGCAGGACCAGGGCCGGCCCTGCCCCTGCCCAGCGCTGCCTGTCCACGCCATTATGGTAAGGTGGGAAGGCACTGCCTTCATTGCCCACTTTTGCAGTTCAGTAATCAAAGGCAAAGTACCAGCTTTGAGCTTATTAGTTCACTAAAAATCACACATCACACCACTATTGTGTCTTCCAATGATAGTCTGTGCGTGGCCTGGTTTTTATGTTTTTGTGGTAATGATAAAAATATAGTGCTAACCACGTCTTAGATTACATACTTTGGAATAGGTGCTAGGCTAGGTGCTTAAACTCTATCATCTCCTTTATTCTCATAAAAGCCTGGTGAGGCTGGTGTTGATGTTTTCACATCACAGATGAAGACACAGCCAAGGAGACTACTGGTATGACCCGGCCTGCCCATGACATTAAATACACAGCTGGTGTCTAAGACCACATTTCCCATCTACCTGGCCAAACTGTGCATGTGCTTACAAACAAAGTGCTGAAAATGCGTCAAAGACTTAGAAAATGAATGAATGAAGTTGCAAAGGTATGTAAGACAGTGGACAAAATGGTTACTTTCCTGTGAGTGTCTTTGGCCATTAGCCATCTACAATTTTCACACATAACCCCCCCCCCCACACACACACGTAGGATAAAATTGTTAACGAACATGTCAAACAGAACTGCATTTTCCCACAGCTTCATATGCTTTGAGAAAAATGAGTATGATTTTATTCTTACTGCACAAAGCATGACTGTGCATAGTAAAATGTAAGGAACATCCCACAAAAGTTCTTACAGTGGTTTATTTTTTTTTAAATACTTTTTTTTTAAACTTTCTTCATTTTTGTTTTGTTTTGTTTTTTTGCTGGTCTTGAGGCTTGAACTCGGGGCCTGGGCACTATCTTTAAGCATCTTTGTGCTCAAGGCTAGTGCTTTACCACTTGAGCCATAGCATCTCTTCTTGCTTTTTCTGAGTAGTTTACTGGAGATAAGTCTCACGGACTTGCCCTATTGCCGGGTCTGGCTTTGAACGGCAATCCTCAGACCTCAGCCTCCTGAGTAGCTAGAATTACAGGTGTAAGCAACTGGCCTCCAGCTTTTTTTTTAACTTTCTAAAAGTTAAAAAAAAAAAACTACAATGAGTATGTATTGTTCTTCTGCAGCTAGGGAATTCTCTTTTTGTTTTTCTCTCTCTCAAAGAAAGGTAATACTAGTACATATCCTTTGTCTTTGCTCAAATATTGAGCCCACGTATCACTGGGGATGTATTTAAGGGATTTCAAGGGTAAACTTGTCATTCCATAACACATTTTCTTTTTTTTTTTTGTGCGGGGGTCCAGTTGTGGGGCCTGTACTCTGGGCCTGGGCGCTGTCCTTCAGCTCTTCAGCTCAAGGCTAGCACTCTACCACTTGAGCCACAGCGCCACTTCCGGCTTTTTTTCTTTTTGCTTATGTGGTGCTGAGGAATCGAACCCAGGGCCTCATGCATGCAAGGCAAGCACTCTACCACTGAGCCACCTTCCCAGCCCCATAACACATTTTCTAAAACTTTTGTGATTAAGTTCCAAACACTGCTTAAAGTAATGTCTAAGAGTAGAAGGGGGAACAAATCACCAGCTGTGTCCTGTCCTTGAGGCCAGGGGTGGATGCAGAGCTGGGCAGGTGAGACTCTGCTCCCCAGGCTTAATCTGGACAGATGAGGCACAATAGTGAGGGTGTGACTCAGTGCACATTTGAGCCACGCTGCAAATTGTTGGCTTTTTTGCTAGAAACCAGCCACCGATAGAACAGAACCTATGCTTTCTCTCCACTCTTTTTAGTCTCAACTTAAGCTAAGATTTTCACAATATGAAATTTTCATGTAAACTTCCTTCAACATAATAGGTACAAGTAATTTATCTGATAAAAGAATGTCAACAGCAAGTACAGTATAATTTGTGTGGTGACAAATTGTACCTGTCCTTTCCAGGAAGAAAGGACACTGCTGTGCAGGGAATGGATCAGGGCAGGGTCAAGCATAAGCACTTGTATTTAATATGCAGTTCCCAGAAACATCACTCTGTCTTTTCTGAAGATAGATGCAAATTATACCTAATAAAGTTATTATGAATAATTACCACCTCTCCTCTCCTGCATGTTCCATGAGCTTGGAATGGGGAAGAGGCAGTTATGAATGAGACACCTATAAATTATGAATTAGGAAATGTCTGGTATAGTGCTCATTTTCGCCAAAGTCAGACATACATTTTCAAAGATTAGTAGTATCAAGTGTGAAATGAGAGGTGAAACTGACTCAGAGCTTCAACTAGCAGAGTGAGAAATGCCATGTCCGGAACATCCCTGCGACCCACCCGCACTGCAGAGGAGGGCAGGGATGGGAGAGGGAGGCAAGCGAGGAGGCACTTTTTTTTCTCCTCACAAGAAATGACTAGAAGTAGAAGACGAGTGTTGTGAAAGGGAAATGTCATTATGCACAGGATTGTGTGTAAATAGTTAAAATGAAAAGGAAGGGTCATTCATTCCGCTACTGTATGTGGAGAACCCTACCTCTACTCAGCTCCTGTTGGGAAGGTGTGGTTGGGCTTCAGGAGTGTCTCCTAACAGCAAGAACAACCTGGAGGCAGGATTTGACAAGGGGCCTGAAGACGGCTTCACTCACGTGCTTAAGGTGCTGTGCATGGGAAGACAGGTCCTGGCCAGTACCCAGCACAGGACACAGTGGGGGGACATCAGCTACTGTTCTCACCAGTCTTCTCCCAGGAAAATGCATGCCAGACCCTGTGCTTAGGGTCGGCTCTGAGAACAGGGAGCATTTTGTCTAACCATGGGCAGGTCCACACAGGGTCAGAGCAAGGGACAGATTTGGGGAGTGTGTCTGAGTTAAGCTTGGAATTCCACTATGTTGGAAAAAAAGAAGACATGTAGCCAGAGCAGGGTGAGCCAGCTGAGAGGCCTTAAGAGAAAGGTGTGACCTGGAGGGGAGCCGGGTGGTGCTCAGACACTACACGAGTCAAGACGGTGTGTCAGGCTGTCTGCTAGATGGACTTGAAGACTCATAGTGAATGGCCTGCAGCCAGCTACAGTTGAATTCAGGGGCCTAAAGTTGTCAAACTTTTAGGAACAGAGGTTGGGGGAGGTAGTGTTCACAGGGTAGGGAGCTTTAGTTTTGCAAGATAAAAAAGTTGTAGGGTTCTGTTGCATTACAATTTGACCACAGTTAATAAAATGGCACTGTGCACTTACAACAGTTTGGAAGGCATCTTTTGGTGGTGTACACACTCACAGATGGAAGGAGACTGGCTCTTGTGTCCAGTGACAATGAATGCTATCAGTGTTTCAGGATTCTCCTGGCCATCTCAGTGAGATTTCTTATAACCATGCAAGTCAGTAACTCTTTTGGCACTCTTTCTTAAAAATGAACTGAAATTTTATGACAGTCACACCAATATTGCTGATTAAGTATATGTACGGGTCATCTGCTGCAAGATCAAGACAAACCAGGGGGCCTGAGCAAATCCCAGGCTCTCTCACTGGTCATGAGACATGGACAAGGTGGCCACATCTTGCATGGGTGGGTCACCGTGGTGGCTTTCAATGCCTTGCACAGATCCCCTGTTTGGTATTTGCCTTTTCTGTTCAAGTCCGGGGTCCGCCATCTCTCAGTGTAAGCCCAGTTCTCGGCTTGTTGCCGACACACTCAGGAAAGGTGGAAGGGAGGCTGCAGAGCTCCCCGCCACCCCCGCTTTGCCACCAGTGTGCCACGGGGTGTGCTTCTTGTGAATGCTGACCACGGTGTCAGCGTGAGGACTCGGGACAGAAACCATCAGCCATCTCTTTTCGGGCAGAGTGTCGAGATACACCGTCAGGGCTCTGCTGTCCGGTCATAGCTGGCCTTGAGGCCCCGCCGAGGGGAGTTCTGGAGCTGCACAGGCCCACTTTGGGGGCCGCCACCACCAGCCAGCGCTGCCTCGGGTCACGCTGGGACAGCACAGCCAAGGGGGGCCGGGCTGCAGCGGCGGCCGTCAGAGCTGCTCGGCCGAGGGCCTGGGGCGCGGCCGCACAGGCCCGGACGGCGGCGGCTTGCCCGGGGCGCCGCCCGACCGCGGGGCGCCGTCCGACGGCGGGGTGCCCGGCCCGGGGCGCCGCCCGACCGCGGGGTGCCCGACCGCGGGGCGCCGTCCGACGGCGGGGTGCCCGGCCCGGGGCGCCGCCCGACCGCGGGGCGCCGTCCGACGGCGGGGTGCCCGGCCCGGGGCGCCGCCCGACCGCGGGGCGCCGCCCGACGGCGGGGTGCCCGGCCCGGGGCGCCCGGACCTGCGGACTTCCTGGCCGCGGGACTGCCGAACGCTGAGACGCTTCTAGTGGAAAATGGGAAGCCAGACGGAAAAGAAGGTTCGCGAAGCTTCGGCCAGACTCGAGGACGCCGGCGGAGTCAGACCACGGGCCGTCGGTGTTCCCAAGTTTTCCACATTTTGTTCCCGTAAGATTTTTCTGGAAGGGTTTAAAGCTTACGGACCAGTCTGGGAACCGCCCGGCCGGGCCGCGGTCGTCGGACTCGGCGGGACTCCACCCCGACGGCGCCGGGGCCAGAGGCGCGCCGACACCCGTCGCTCCGGCACCGCCGGCCACGCGTGCGCACACGGGCAGAGGCGGACCCGGGACGTCACGCCTCCCGCACCTCGGCCGCGACGCTCGGTGACGTCACCAGTCGCCTCGCGGGGCGGGGACGAAGCTTAGGGAGCCGGTGCTTTCGGCCCTCACGACGTCATCAGACGCCGACGAGAGGCGGGGTCAGGACCGCGTGCGGCCACGCCTTCCGGCTGCTGCCCCCGCGGCTCGGTGACGCCATCGGGCGGCGACGCGCGGGAGGGAGGGCCGGGCGTCAGCACCTCCGCCGGGGCCCGCGCGGAGGGGAGCGGGCGGGAGGGCGTGGCGGCTCGGTGGAGCTGAGGGGAGCGGGGAGGGGCGGCCGGAGCATGGCGGACCACATCCCTCTGTATCCCGTGCGCGGCGCGGCGGCGGCGGCGGCGGCCAGCCACAAACGCGCGGCCTACTACAGCGTCGCGGGGCCCGGCCCGGGGGCCGACCGGCGCGGCAGGTAACGGCGGGCGGCCTGGCGACCCTCCCCGGCGCGGCGCGGCGCGGGGCGGCGGGGCGGAGCCGGGCTCGGCGGGCCGGCCGGGGCTCCGCTCCCCCAGCCCCGCCTCCCCCGGGCGCGGTGCCCCGGCCCGGCCGGCCCCGGCGGCGGGCGCAGCTCGTCCTGACCGCGTCGGACGCACGCCTCCGCCGAGCCCCGGCCGCGGGCCGGAGACGCTGCCCTGGACGCAGCCCGGGCAGAGGCGGGGCGCCCACGTCGCGCCGGGAAGCCTCACGCCCGGGTGATCCCCGTGGATTTAGCGCGAGTTTAACTTCCTTCTGGCCCCCAGCAAACAGCACTGTGCTTTATAAAAGGAACGTTTAAAGGGAGAGTTGTCGGTACCGAATAGTTGGTTTCCGGGTTGCAGGAGTCTGGAGGAAGGCGTGAGACCTGGAGGAGGCTCCGTGCCCCGCAGGCTGAGCTCTTGGAGTGGTCGCTGGTTTGCTTGGGCAGTTGGAGACTAACCGAGAACCCCGCAGTTCGTGTTGTAAGTTAGAGGACGGAAATGAATCAGTTCATTTAGTTAGCAGCATTTAAACCCCGAGGCCTACCTCCTTATCTGTGAAATAGGGAGCAGTATCTGTTCTTAGGAGGACGCTGGGATACAGAGGCACCCTTTCCCCGAGTACTTGGCTAGAAGTGTTCTCCAGAACTACCGTTTCTCCCTTCCTGCTCAGCTTTACTGTACGAATACTGTAAGTGGTTCATTATGGAGGTGGCTATTTAGAGATAGGCCACCCGTTTTATAGGGTTTTGTCACATTTTGAGTCATCACCTTTTGCTTTATGTGTCTTGAAGCTCTAGAGTTGGTGCAAACATTCGGGATCCTATGTTCTCCGTGCAGATTGTTTTATTGTGATGCCATATTTCTCTGTCTTTGAGTCCCATTTACTTAATTTTTTTTGGCTTAAATGTTTACATAGTGTTAGCTTTCAGCCTAATTTGTGTTGTTGAAGTGAAGAAATGTCTTCTTGGATCATGGTCTTATCTTCTCTGCTGTTCTTTGTCTTTTGAAAAGGTGTATTTCCAACTTTTAAATTTAAGGTAACTGTTGATACATTAGCACTTAAGTATGGCATTTTATTAATCTGTTTTCTGTTATCTCTGCTTCTCATTCCCATGTTTCTCTTGTTTTCATCTTAGGTTAAAACTTTCCTGATAGTCTGTATAGCTTTCAAGTGTTTTCTCTAGATGTTATGTTATACACATGTGGTTTATCAACTTGGTATATTGTTCTGCTACTTTGGAAAAGTATGGAAACATTTCCATTTAGGACCCCCATATTATATGCCCTTTCCCAAGGACCAGGTGGTGTTATAATTTCTGTTTTGCTCATCAAATATGATCTATAAATTCATGATGATGATAGTCTGTTGCATGTATGTATATTATTGTTTGTACTATTCGATGTTCTAGGATTCCTTATTTTTCCCTTCTGTTTAAAGAGCTCCCTGCACTAGGCTTTAAATTTCTATCATATAAAATTTCTATTACATAAAAATGTTTTATTGGAATAAAAATTGTTCCTGGTTAACAGGGACTTGAAAAATCTTCTTCTCCATGGTTTCCTATTAGTAGCATACCGTCAGTCAAGTTTGTGTCATTTATCTATGGTTGCTAGCAAGCTTTTAGTTTGTCTTAGATTTTTCAGAAATGTAATTTTGGTTGGCCCTGTCGTGGATTTCTTTGTACTTAGATCGTTTAGTATTCATTAAGCTTCAACCTGTGGTTTTTGTTTTGTGTTTTTTGTCTCTTTCTATTTCTTTTTTGACTTCTTATCCATTATTTCTTTAACTGTTCTTTTGTTCCCACTGTCCTCTGTTTACATTTCCAGTGATAGGAACATTGGATCTTACATTGGTATGTAATTCTTGTAGACTTCCATATTTGCTCAGTCCTTTTTCTCTTTGTTCAGATTGTGTACATTCTACTCATGTTTTCAAGTTCTATAATTCTTCTTGCCAGTGAGAGAGATGGCTAGGCAGCACTGACAAATGCAGCCCCATAACCTGAGGTGCCCAATCTGGGAAACTTCTGAATATCCATTTCCTGAGGCTCCTGCCCCTGCCCAAGATACCATAGATGTATGTGGCACCAGCAAGACAGCCCAAGTGGTCCCAAGACTCCTCTTTTACCAAGAGATACTACAAGGAGGTTAAGGAGGCATATGTGAAGGGGTGCCTCACACAGTGCCTTGCGAAGGAACTGTCACCCTTACCAAGAGACTAGGCCTGGGCAACCCCCTTCTCTACCAATCCTGCAGAGTACAATAAGAGTCCTATTAGCCACTACCTAAACAAAGCATGCCAAAGATCATAGCCCATGTCATTGGCACCACAGGTCAAATATAAACCAGGACCTTTGTGCTAAATCGAAACAGGGTAGCCATGTTAAAGTCTAGAAATAGAGAGGGGCCCTGGTGGTGGAACCCCAGTGGTTCATGCCTGTAATCCTAGCTACTCGGGAGGCTGAGATCTGAGGTTCAAAGCCAGCCTAGGCAGGAAAGTCTTTGAGACTCTTATCTTCAATGAACTACCAGAAAATCAGAAGTGGAGCTGTGGCTCAAAGTGGTAGAGCTATAGCCTTGAGTAGAAAAGCTCAGTGCTCAGGCTTTTAGTTCAAGGCCCACACCTGACCAAATAGTAACAACAACAAAAGAAAACAGAGAGGAATCTCATGGGCATCCTTGGTGTGCTAGTTGTTGTGATGTGTTTCCTATTGTTGGTAAATATTCTACTAGTTGTAAAAATGAAACTTCTCACACCAATAATCCTAGGTACTCAGGAGGCTGAGATCTGAGGATCACTGTTTAAAGCCAGCCCAGGCAGGAAAGTCTTTGAGACTCTTATCTCCAATTAACCACCAGAAAAACAAGTGGCGATGTGGCTCAAGTGGTAGAGCAACTAGCCTTGAGCTGAAGAGCTGAGGGATAGTGCCTAGGCCCAGAGTTCAAGCCCCACAACCGACCAAAAAAAAAAAAAAAAAAGAAGGAAAGAAACTTTTCCTTAATTTTAATGGTGCACAGTTGAAGAAAATCTTTTTCTTTTTCCATTATAATATGACACATCCTCTAAGTAGCCCCCTCTTCCTCCCAGGGGCCTGTGTATTAGGCAAGTGTTGTACCATAGAGCTGTATCTTCAACCTCAGCCTCAATCTTAAGATGAATTTTTAAGAATTAAGAATTATTAAGATTTATAAGAATATTTTTTTAAAAAAGAATCCATGGTTCACTCAACTACAAGAAATTATTTACACCTGTAGGTGTTTAATCCCCCCACCCCTCCCATCTAAGAGCATGAAGATACAGTTGATAATAGGGAGCTTTTCTATCCTGAGCTAACTGGCAATGAAACTTCAAATTTCTGGATTTTTATATATGAAATATTGAATATTGCACAATCAACTCCAATTCGGAACTTTGTCTCAATTTATGTGCTTTGTTTTTTAAGTTTTAGCAAGGATTTATTTAGTTTTAGAGGATAAAATAGAGCTGGGTGCCAGTGGCTCAAGCCTGTAATCCTAGCTACTCAGGAGGCTGAGATCTGAGAATCGCAGTTCAAAGCCAGCCTAGGCAGGAAACTCCTTGAGACTCTTATCTCCAATAAACCACTAGAAAACTGGAAGTGATGCTGTGGCTCAAGTGGTAGAGCACTTGCCTTGAGCTGAAGAGCTAAGAGACAGTGCCCAAACCCAGAGTTCAAGTTCCACAACCGACAAAAAAAAAAAAAGAAAAAAGTGATAGAAAAACATTTTCTGTCCCCTCTGTAGGAAATGAAGGAGTATAATTTCTTTTTTGAAGGAATTGGTGCAGAGTTGGATGGGGGATCACCCCTCAGTTTATGGGACTGGCTAGTCCTTTCTCTTTTGCTTGTTCTGGCTCCTAAAGTCATAGGATGCTCTTCAGGCACCATTTAATTAATTACATTTTCTTATGATTCCCTTGCTCTTTTACCATTAGTTTTAGTCTGTTAGTAATTTATAAAGGACAAAAATTTATTTCTAACAAGTCTGGAGGCTGGGAAGTCCAAAACAAAGGGGCAAACATCTGGCCAGTTGTTCTTGCCATGTCTTTCACATGGCAGAAGATCAGGAAAGAGTAAATTCACTCCTGTAAGCCTTTTTTGATGGTGCATTCACATGCATGAGGGTGCCCAGTGATGGGAAGGAACTCTTCCAGTTAGGCAGCATGTCCCAGTGCTGCTGTATAAGGATTAAGCTTTCATCACCTGAATTTGGAGGGAGCCGAAACATTTGGGCCAGATCACCTGTCTCCTCACCTGTGGTTTACTAATTATCATAATTGACATAATTGAACTTGGTGGCTTTATTTGAAGAAGGAAATATACACATGGTACTCAATTTGGTTGCTTAGCTTTTTTTTTTTTTTAAATTAGTTTACAGGCAAAGAGGAAATGTTTATTTTTCTTAAGCTTTGAGCATTATAGGCTCACACTTGTAATCCTAGCTGCTCAGAAGGCTGAGATCTGAGGATTTAAGTTTGAAGCTGGCGCGGGCAGGAAAGTCCATGAGACTCTCTCTCCAATATACTACTCAAAAAAGCTGGAAGTGGCGCTTTGGATCACGTGATAGAGTGCTAGCCTTTAGCACAGAAAGGCTCAAGAACAGTGCCCAGGTCCAGAGGTAAAGCTCCAGGCCCAGGAGGGAAAAAAGATGTCTTACTTTATGTTGATTGACTGCTCAAAATGTTTCTCATCCAAATGGAAACAAATGTGAGATACTTAAGGTAAATGCGAATTTAAGCTTATTGCATTGACCTACTTTTACTTCGTTACATGTAAATTAGTATCTTCTAGTACTTGAGTGTTCCGTTGAAAATTCCTTAAGTTTTTAAAAGCCTTTGGCTGCAGCAGATGTAGCTGTCCTCTCTCTTAGTATGGCACTACTCGTGGGTTTGTATCATCTTTTCTGTTGTCTTTGTTCACATTGTTTTTACTCATTTAAAAAAATGTCTCCGGAATTATACTTAATTCTGGAAACGTTGATTTCTCTTGAGTGACAAATCAATTAAGTGTGTAGGACACCAAGCAACAAAGACACTTAAGATTTTCTGCTTATCCTGTCTCAGAAAAATCCATTATTCATCATCTTACTGTTTTTGAATACTGAGATAAAAATTTCAATACAATAGGAGAATTGCTTTGGAAGTGAAATAAATTGCTTGCTAGTTCAAAGGCTGCATTTCTAAAGTCAAGGTTAGTAAATGTGATATTGCTCATACATTAGCTTCCAGAACTCACTGCATTTCCAGCATTAAACTTGATAGGATTATGACTTTTGGTAATGTGCAACATGATTGCTGAAAGTACTTGATAAAGTCTTATTTTGTATATAATATTATAATATGTTAAGATGTGCCTTGAATAGTGATTCCATCTATACAAGTATTTATTTTTGCTTGATTTCATTATAAAAGAACAATAAGAAAAATGAAGTTTCTAAAGGAAAATAATGTGTTAGGCTTATTCCATGAATCTATATTTTCCCTCTTAAATAATTAAAATGTAGTTTGTGTGTTGTAAGAATGTTCTGTGTGCCGGGCGCTGGTGGCTCACGCCTGTAATCCTAGCTACTCAGGAGGCTGAGATCTGAGGATCGCGGTTCAAAGCCAGCCCGGGCAGGAGAGACCATGAGACTCCTATCTCCAATAAACCACCAGAAAACCGGAAGTGGCGCTGTAGCTCAAGTGGTAGAGCGCTTGCCTTGAGCTGAAGAGCTGAGGGACAGCGCCCAGGCCCAGAGTTCAAGCCCCACGGCCGACAAAAAAAAAAAAAAAAAAAAAAAGTTCTGTGATGCTTTCCATTGTGGAATTCGTTTTAGAATGTCTTAAGGAGACATTGAAATGAATAGCATTTTGATCAGTGAAATAGGATGTTGAGTGAGGGTGAAAATAACTGCTCTTTTTCTTATTTATTCTTAACAAAAAACATGTACACCGTCATTCTTAGTGGCAGTATTGTATTCTGTCATATATTTTAAGAGTTCCATTTCCTTCATTCCTCCTTTAAGCAGCACAGTACAGTGATGGTCATCTTTGTGGATAAATTTTGTGTATGTATTTAATCGCCATAGGTAGTTAGAACCTATGGTTGAAATTGAAGTATATTACTTTACAGTAATGCAAGGCTTGCGATTTCATCTTCACAAGCTTGGCGCATGTTGAGAGCCTGTCCTTGCACGTCTCCTCAGCACAAGTGCTCTGTGTGCTGCTGCCTCTCCAGCCCTCTCCATTTTCTTCTAGGTCTCTGCACCCTGCGCCAGTCTTCCTTGACTTTCTGAGGTTGGCTGCTTTACTTTTTGGGGTGGCCTCTAGGGTGATCCAAGGAAGACCTCTCCAGTCACTTCTGGTCATCCTACCTGCTCTGTTTTCTTCCCAGCTCTTCTCCCTTTGCAAATGCCTTCTTCATTTTCTTGCTTCCATCTTGTCTGCATGTAAGCCCCTGTAAGCAGAGCTTTGTGTGCCTCGTGTACTGCTGTGTCCTTGACTTTTAGGAGGTACCTCACGTACAGCAGACACTTAAGTGTCTCTTGGAAGAGTGCTGGAGCCTGGTGCGGTTCCTTCAGTGCAGTTATATTTATGAATTGTCTTTCCTCGTTTTCCGTTTGCACTGTTTGCTTTTTATTTTTTGTAAGAACTGTTTATTAAAAATTACTGTTTTCTGTCATAAGTTGCAAATATTTTCCCTCAGTGTCTTACTGGCTTTAAGTTTTCTTTTCTTTGATGGTGCCTTGTGCAGACATTGGTAGTGTCTGGCCGAAACCAACACTTAGTAACTTTCAGCTGTTGTCATCAAGGTAACTGATTTTTCATGGTCTCTCAGCTGAAGAAGCCCTGGGGAGTTATTCTTTGCCATTTTGGATTTTGAGCTTAATGACAAACCTGTTCTTTAAATAATTGGTACTTTTTTTTTTTTTGGTCGGCCATGGGGCTTGAACTCTGGGCCTGGGCGCTGTCCCTCAGTTCTTCAGCTCAAGGCGAGTGCTCTACCACTTGAGCTACAGCACCACTTCTGGTTTACTGGTGGTTAATTTGAGATAAGAGTCTCACACTTCCCTGCCCGGGCTGGCTTTGAACCTTGATCCTTAGATCTCAGCCTCCTGAGTAGCTAGGATTACAGGCATGAACCACCAGCACCTGGCTTGGTACTTTTGAATAAACTAGTTATTTTGCTTTATATACAAGGATTTAGCTCTTCCTCTTTGGCTCATGGATTATTTGAAAGTATGTTTGTTTCTTAAAAGCATCTGAGAGTTTTCAAGACATAATTTCTTTTATTGATTAGTGTATTTTGATAAGACAACATTGTCCTATAGTGTTCAGTTTAGATTTGTCAATATTGGTGTTATGGCCCAGAATGAAGTCTTTGGGGTGATGTTCCCTGTGCACTTGAACATACTGTATTCTGCTGTTGTTAACTAATGTTTCCTGTGTAAATGCCAGTTAGGACAGGTTGGCCAGCACTAATGGTTGTATCCTGACATTTATCTTATCATTTTTGTTGAAAATAATTTTGGTCAAGTACTTTTCTTTTGTCTATTTCTCCTTCCATTGGTCTTCTGTTCATATACTTGGAAACTCTGGAGCAAGGTGCAAGATTATTAGATTATTAGATCTTGTGATCTAATCCTCTTGTTTACTGCAGTATCACCTTGGGAAGAGTTTCTTTTTGTTTTTCTTTTTGTTAAGCTGCTACTCTACCACTTGATCCACACCTCCAGCCCTGCTTTTTGCTGATTGTTTTAGAGATAGAGTTTAGTGAACTTTTCTGTCTTGGCTGGCCTCAAATAAGGATTCTTTAGGTCTCAGCCTTCTGACTATCTAGAATTACAGTCATAAACCACCAGAGCCAGGCTGTGTGGCAGAATATTTTGTTTTCTTTGTTTTATCTTAATTTAGCTTTCTTTTGATTAGTGTTTGCACCATGTATTCTTTATCCTTTCTATCTTTTTTTTTTTTTGGTGCTGGTCCTGGGACTTTGATTCAGGGCCTGAGTTGTTTTGCTCACGGCTAGGCTAGTGCTCTACCAGTTGAGCCATAGTGCTATTTTTTTTTGGTGGTTAATTGGCAATAAAAGTCTCACAGACGTTTCTGCGCAGGCTGTCTTCGCACCGCAATCCTCAGATCTCTGAGCCTGCTGCGCAGCTGGAATTGTAGGCGTGAGCCATGGCTCCTGGCCTCCCACCCTACTTTTTATCTTCTAATGTTATATACCGTTTTATTAAGTACTGCCTGTAGGTAGTGTTTTTGTATGCTTGGTACCTTTTGACTGTGTCTGGAGACATTCTTCATTGTGTCAGGAGGGTAGTGCCTCCAGGCTGGGTTGCTGCTTGAACATTCTGCATTCCTTGGACATTCTTCCACAACAAAGATGTATGTGTTGTGTGCATTAATCTGTGTGGTCTGTATGTTAATAGTGCCCCTGCTGAGCAATCCCACTCACAGAACTGCTATATACATAGCTATCTTCTTTGGCCCGTATTAGTGCTATCATCTGAATTTCATGTTTAGAATCATCTAGCCCTCCTTAATTATGATCTATTTACATTTAAAATTTAACCACACAGTATTATTGTGTTTACTTTGGATAGTCCCTTCCTTTATTCCTAAATTTTAGGTTTCTTTCTGATGTAATTTTTAATCATCCTGAAACTTTAGCATTCTTTCAGGATACATCTGCTGACAGATCTGAGTATATCTTTGCTGGACATAGCATTTTGGATTGATAGGTTGGTTTGTTTGTTTTTCTTTCTCTCTTTTTCTTAGCACTTTAAACATGTAGTTAGCTGCCTTTGGGCTCCATGAGAAGCCACAGGCTTCTACCTGGATATTCCTTTGTGTGTAATTGGCTCTGTACATGTAAATTGAGTTTCAGCATTCTATTCTTGTTGGTCTATGCTCTTCTTATTCTTCATATGAATTTTGGAGGATGTGAGGGAAGATTTCAGCTTAAGTAACTGCTTACAGCAGCCTGCTTTTTCATTTTTCAAGTTTTATGTAAAATTAACAGCTTTTGAGTCACCATATACTTTCTGAAAAAGTGATTGGTCCCAAAAAAGGTGGTGATTGTGATTGAAGACAGATGAAGTGACAGTATGAATGGTAGATTGCTTTTTTTTCTTAACATTTTAAAATTATTATTTAAGTAGTTGTAGGAAGAAGTTCCCATTCTACAAAACAGTACATGAATTCAAGGTGGGTGGATTGCATTTTTTTTTTTTTTTTTTTTTGCTGCTAGTGGGGCCTGAGATCTGGTCCTGGGCGCTGTCCCTCAGCTCTTCATCTCAAGGCTAGCACTCTACCACTTGACCCACAGGGCCACTTCCGGCTTTTTCTGCCTTTGTGGTGCTGAGGAATTGAGCCCAGGGCCTCATGCATGCAAGGAAAGCACTCTACCACTGAGCCATCTTCCCAGCCCTAGATTGCTTTTTATATGGAGTCAGAAGATGACTGTTGAGCTCCAAAACACATGCTAGTTATGGAGATTGTGTTTATTGAATAGAACGTTTTAGTGAAAGGAGTAACATAGACAAAATAAACAGGACATATAATGTGTATATCAGTATGTCGACTGACAACAAAACCTATGATGGCATTCGGAGCTTTCCATGTATGGACTACCATGTTTTGTCAAAAGCCACTTCTAGAACTTTGATGACTCTGAAGTTGTGTAACAGTGTTATAGGTGTTACTTGGCAGCGTACATTTTTGGCTAGTGGTAACATTTCAGATTTGAGAGGAGTATTCTGAATTGAGTCTATGGAGTGGATATTGGGCAACGTTGTTTATGCTGTTAACCAACAGTATGTGCCAGACGCTGCTCTGAGATTGTATTTACAGCACAAATGTTGTAGGCTTTGTTAACCTAGGACTCCTGCATAGCCTGTTATTTACCTTTTTACTTTGGCTCTTTTTTCCTAAACAAAGGATAGAGATATCCTGTGTATTGTTATAATGGTTTGCCTCAGCTGAATGCAGTTTACTTTGAGTTAGAGAGGGTGATTGGTAAAATTAGGCCAGATATTGGCCTACATGAAACATTTGGTAACGGAAGACTACTTAGCTTGGCTAAGCTCTATTGTCTTACTTTTACTAGATACCAGCTGGAGGATGAGTCTGCCCATTTGGATGAAATGCCACTAATGATGTCTGAAGAAGGCTTTGAGAATGATGAAAGTGATTACCACACATTACCACGAGCAAGAATTACACGAAGGAAAAGAGGAGTGGAATGGTTTGTCTGTGGTGGATGGAAGTTCCTCTGTGCCAGGTTTGTCATCCATTGGCTACCCTGATTATTGTGTTCATGAAGTTTATTTATACGCTTAGCTCCTGGTATAGTTAGTAGGAGTGCTCACATATGTTCATATAAATACTAAGCATTCTTTTATCCAATAGTATTAATGACATTAATTAAAAATCACACAGTGCTGACCTGAAAGGGAAGACCGAATTCATTTTTTTAATGAGATACTAGTGGTTAAAACCTGGAGAAAACTAGTGATTTAAATGCATGGCAGAACTAAACCTGGTTACTGGACCATCATTTGTAAATGGTGTTCTTTTCTAATCCTATGAAATGCAATTTAGTAATTAATCAGCCTTAATTTTTTAATTTGGAATATGATTCTTTTACTTTAACCAGCAAGTTAAAACTCAAATTTCACACAGATTTTCTGGACATGAAATAAATTGGTTTGATTTGTCTTAGATTTGTCTGGTAGATAAAGCACATTTTGTGTGTCTCAGACACTATGCCCACCCCTCCAGGTGTGAAGAGATACTGCTGAGTGGTGCCCCAGTGACTTAAGCAGAGCCTGTCAATGAATTAGAACTCTCACTGTCTTTCTGTTGTTCAGAGTTAGAGTCAGTACCTTTGTGGCCACTAGAAGTTTATATTTCTTTGTCTATAAAAGGAAATTAAGTAATTGTAGAAAAATATATTGTCTATTATCCTTTTTATTACCTCTTTGGAAGTTTGCAAAAAAGTTGTTCTTGTAAACGGACTTGATTTTTAGGTTAGCTCATGAGGTGTGGTACACAAACTGCCCTTTGGAGTTGGAGGAATTTGGGAGAATTCCTTACGAATGCTAGATGTGTCTATAAAGTTTATAAACTTTGTAACTTTATAAAGTTATAACTTTATAAAGTTACAACTTTATAAAGTTATAACTTTATAACTTTATAAATTTATAAACATAAATTGTGATCCTGAGGGAAAAGCTAGCTAAATTGTCTCAGCTGACTCTAACAGTTGATGGGGTGCTAATGAATGCCTTATTGCCATCTGGGACAGGAAGTAACCTGAGATATCCACAGACTCAGAGAGATTGCTATGGAAATTAGAAATTGTATCATATAGAGAAAATTGTACACTCAATGGTTAGCTTGTTTTTATTTATTCATTGCCTACAGATTTTTATTTTTGAATGTTTGCAGTTTATTTCCTAACTACCAAACATTATTAAATATATTAAAATTATTAGATATGATCCTAAGAGAAGACATATATAATTAATTAATTATAGAAAGGAAATATCTCAATACAAATAGGTTGTAACAAGTATAAATGAGTGGTAAATATTTCAATATGTTTCTATTTGTAGATCTTAGAGTAGTTAAGGCTCATTTTTGAGATATTTTTAACTTCAGAAACTGAATGGGCTCTAATTTTTTATGTCTTAGAATTCACTTTCTTGTTTTATTATTTGGCAAAGATTCCAACTTGGAGAGTTTGAAAAGAAACTTGAAATATTTTAAATCTCTTCTTAAAAGTCTCTCTTAATTTTCTTTGATGTGAGTTAATACATGTTCCTGTAGTTGTCACAGGATAATTGATTATGTTGTTCTATGATCTGAGTTGATGGTCTTTCTCACGAGATTTACATTTCACTTGTTATCAAAAATCACTTTGTCCCAAGGAAAGTGGAGCCAGGAATGGTATTTCCATATGAAGGGAGAAGGGCCTGGGATATCAAATGCTGGGATTATTCTTGGTTCTAAATAGCCTTCACATTTTCAATTAATTTGTAAACCTTTTGGGGGTGCAGGAGCATGAGAAAGTGCTCATCTTTTAAGAAAACATGAGGACTGTGTTGCTTTGTTTTGGTAACTGAAGTTACCTGTTACTGAATGCCATAATTGTTTAATTTGAGGGGTATGAGAAGGAGCCTGTCTGCATATTGAGAATTAGTTATGACTGAAATTTTAGAAGACAGAATCTTGGTATGCGTAAAAATGTCTTATTTAATATTAAATGCTACTTTGATGATAGAGATATTGCTAAATTCTAAAACATGGAAGTAAAAGTGTAAGTGTGCATTATTGTGTTTACCTAGTATTGAACTTGGTAATGAATATATAAGTGGGAAAGTATTTTTCTCAATAATTTGGAAAGTATTTAGCATATATAGAATTTTTTTTTTAAAGTAAAGCTCACAGATACGTTCTTCCAAAGACTTAGGTGCTCTTTTTTTTCACATTATTTTTTCACATTATTTTGCCTCAAAAATCTTTAATAATTTTGTTTCCCTTCTACAACTCAAAAAAGTTTGCATGTCCTTTTTTGCTGTTATGATAATACACTTTTTAATCTTTGGAGTTTATGCTCCTTCACATTTTTTATAGTGGTGTTGCAGATTGAACCCAGGGCCTTCCACATGTGAGGCAAGCGCTCTATCACTGAACAAGTTCTTCCTGGTTAGGGCCTTTAGTCTTAACTTTGAGACTACCTGTCTTCCTGTCTGGGAATTATTTTCTGGCTGTTAACAGTTTTAGAATAGTCCAGGCTTTTCAGACCTCAAGCCCACTGTGAATGTATTCATTCAGTGGTAAAGAAGAATGGAGAAATGTTCAGCTTCCATAAAGGAAATGCAAATAAAAACAGCATTGAGATTTCATCTCATGCTAATAGGATGGCTTCCATCAAGAAGAATACAAACAGCGGATGAGTAGGGGGAAAGGATCCCTAATACACTGTTGGTGGAAATAGAAATTAGTACAATCAGCGTAAGAAGGCATGATTATACAAGGTTAGCATATATGATGATGTATCTCAGACCCAATGTGTGTCTCCATGTTGGTGGTAGGCCTTTGCTCCAATTCAGTTTCAATTTAACATGTCGGTTTGTGTGAACAGTGCATCTTGGGCAGTTACCTTCCTGTCCCATCCATTTCTTCAAGTTTTCACATTTGAGTACTGTGGCTCTACCAAGCCACCATTGTTCTTTTCATTCTTTATACCCTCCTTTTGTTTGTGTTGGGGGGGCGGTTAACTCAGGATCTGGGGGCCTAGCACTCAACCACTTGGGTTACAGCTCCATTTCTGGCTTTTTGGTGGTTAACTAGAGATAAGAGTTTCTCTAGTTTGTCTGCTTGGGCAGCTTTGAACCTCAATTCTAAAATCTAAGCCTCCTGAGTAGCTAGGATTACCAGTGAGCCACCTGCACCTAGCTTTCACCCTCCTTCTTTTAGTCCCCACCCACATCTGAGTCAAGACATGTTTCAGTATGTTGGCATTTAATTCACTGAACTGTGTGTTAACTGTTCAAATGGGTTACACCAGGGCATCTCACTCTTACGTTTACTATTCTTCAATCAGTTTGATGGTGTATATAGTGTATGGTCCTGAAGTATGTTTATAGTTTAGATCTAATAGCAACACCTGAGAGAAAACATACACCCTCTGACTCTATGAGTCTAGCTTACTTCACTGAATATCATTTTCACCAGGTCCATCTACTTAACTGCAAATGACTTTTCTGCCTGGGCTGGCTTTGAACCGCCATCCTCAGAACTCAGCCTCCTGAGTAGCTAGGATTAAAGGCATGAGCCTTTTTAATAGTAAAGTTTAAATTCATGGCTGTTTTGTTCTTAGAATAAGGATGAATTGAGCGCAGGGCCTTTTCCTTGATAGTCTAGTGCTCTACCTTTTGAGCTACCCCAGCCCTCTTTTAGATAAAAGTTAGTGTCTTGTTGGTCCCTCACATCCACTCCTGGAGACTCTAAACCTTCCTGGCCATGCCTACCACTATTCAGGGGGACAGAACATAAAGTGGAAATGCATATTGCATTGAGGAAGAGAGTTAATGAGGAAACACAACTAAATTGTCATTATTGTTAGATTATCACATTGAGCTTTTTTAGATATTAAATTGGATCATAAGTCTTTGGTTAGTAATACTGGAAAAGTCGCTATTAAGAGTGAGAAAGATTATTTCAGAGAAGGACAATAGACTGGTTGATATCTAAGGATATTTATTGTTGAATCATTAAATGGGTATACTGAGAATTACCAGTAACCTATAGCTATCTTTTTCTCAATATGTACAGTACTGATTGCTGCTGAATATTAAAAGTTTTATTTTACCAGAAAAAGTGTCTATAAACAGGTATGATAATTCTGCTAGGGTTCTAGAAGCCATTGTACATATATACAAGACGTTCACTATTTTATTGCTACATTTGAATCTGTTTAACCAACCTATGCTTAGAAAAACTTCACTCACAGATTGGTATTGGATAGACTGCTGTTGGTGTCTGGTAAGCACCAGTGTTTAGTGTGTGGAATTAGTTTAAACTTTCTTTTCTCTAAAGGCATGTACGTTCTTTTGTTTCATGCAGCTGCTGTGATTGGCTGGTAAATGTGTGTCAAAGAAAGAAAGAACTGAGAGCTCGTACAGTGTGGCTTGGATGTCCAGAAAAGTGTGAAGAAAAACATCCCAGGAATTCTATAAAAAATCAAAAATACAATGTGTTTACCTTTATACCTGGGGTAAGACCATTGCATCATTAAAGAATGCTTATATGTCAGCGCTTGCTAGCTCCCTTTGTCTTGTGAAAATACTTCGTGGAGACTCTGATTATTTGCTAAACAATTCATTTGCATTTTTAATGACATCTCACAAAAATGTACAATTTGATTATTGCCTTCAGTTTTTCATAAACATATTTTGTGTTAGTGTAGCAATATAAATAGCATAAAATGAAGAAAAGGAAAATTAACTGATAAAAAAATCCTAAGTTTAAGGACTAGGAATTTGGAGAGAAAAGTAGCATGTAAATTTTTGTTGTTGTTGTTGGTCCTGGGCTTGAACTCTGGCCTGAGCGTTGTCCCTGAGCTCTTCAGCTCAAGACAAATGCTCTACTACTTGAACCACAGCGCCACTTTCGATTTTCTGGTGGTTCATCGGAGTTAAGAGTCTCATGGACTTTTCTGCCCCAACTGGCTTTGAACTGCGATCCTCAGATCTCAGCCTCCTGAATAGTTAAGATTACAGACATGTGTCACTGGTACCCAGCTTATAATTTTTTAATCTAAGAGATTTATGTATCTTTTTGCAGGCAAAGGAAGTTAGTGCTGAATAACACACATACACACGTTTTCATGTATAAGATTTTATTTTCTTTTAACATTAGATTCTTAGAAGTTAGAATAATAAGGGTGACCTGTTGAAAGAAAATTCAGCCACATATATATCAGATATTTCAGTATCAAAATTTTTGTCATCTTCTAACTCTTAATTCCTATTCTGTTTTGTAAGGAAAGCTCTTGATTACACGAGATAAAAGATATTCTATCTTGTATATTTGGGTTTAAAAAATCATGCTGACTTTGTACTGGACATTGGTTATTCTTCAGTCCCTATCCAGTCACTGGCTGCCAAGTGTTTTGTATCTAATGTGTTGTTGTTTTGTTTTGTGTTTTATTAAAACACACAAAGCTAAAGGCTCCATAATCAGAAGACTGATCTTTTGTTGGGATAATAAAATATAAATTAATCTTTCAGATAGATAATCATTCTCATCTTTATTGAAAGAAGTCACTCTTTTCTCCTTAGGTTTGAATTATTAAATACTCACTGATTTGCTAAGCAGTATACATTTTCTGGAAGGTCAGCAAGTTCATTCAGTATACAGCAGCTTAACTTTGATCAGTGTAGATTCACATGGCCTGCCTAGGTTGATTGTGTCCTGAGACTACCTGTTGATGTATGTGTCTATACAACTGGTACCATGTACATAATTTTTTTCTTGGCATGTCCCTGAAATTAGTCTTTTAATCTAAAATGTAGTATTTTAGAAACATTTGGTAATTACACGGTAGGAATTCTATGCCATTTTTAGCATGAATGGCAATTTCTGAATTGCTAATAGATATAATTTATGCTGAGATTTTAGGAAACTGCTGAGGGAGAAGAGAACTTACTTTCCTGCTGAGATTAATTTATGAACTAATTCAAAACATTTTTAGACAGCAATTGAACATGATTATGAATATATTACCAGTGTAGCTGAGTTTTTCATCACACACATAATTGTATGATGTTGAAGGTAAGTTCATTATATAGAAACTGGGATCAAGGCACTTTAGGCCAAGGGTAAATACTTATTTTGAATTTTAAAATTAGAGTATGATAGTTGAATCATTCTTAATAATAGTGTGCCATTTGAACTATTACTGTTTGAATTTTTCTTCCTTAGAGATAACATTTTTTGTTCTTTTTTTAAGAGAAATTACTATTTGAATGGAAAAACAAATATAAAATCTTATACTGTTGGAATTTCTAAAATTTTATTGATGAGATGTATTTTATATTTAAAAGTAGTGTTAAAGATTACCTATCAAAAGACTATAGAATTGGAGTGCTGGTGGCCAATGTTTGTAATGCTCGCTATTAGGAGGCTGAAATCTGGAGGATTGTGGTTTGAAGCCAGTCCAGATAGCAGAAAAGTTTGCAAAATGCCATCTCTAAGATAACCAACACAAAACAAAAAGCAGAGGCTGGAGGTATAGTTAAGATGATAGAGCTCCAACTGAGCAAGCAAGCTTAGTATCCTGAGTTCGGACCTCAGTACTACCAAAAAGAGATTACAGTATGTGTAGATTGATGTCTTCCTGAAAACGGTTCTGTTATTTTTATATTTTTCTGTTTTGAGGGAGACATATTGGTAAGTTTCTCATGAAGATGTGCATATGCTTCTTTGCTTGTTCACTTCATCTTTATAGAGTTAGAATGTCAGTGTTAAAAAGTGTGTTATTTACTTAAAAAAATTTCATAAATCTAAGGTTGATTAGACTTTCCATTACGAGTTTTGAAATTGATATTTAACAAATTTGTGTACTTCCTGACTTGCTAAATTTAGGAAAACTTCACTATCATTTACTTTATGTGCATGTAAATATTTAGGTAAATATGCAAAGCTAGAAATGGCGTTTCTTTTCCCCAGTTTATTTTAAATACTATTGGGGAATAACTAACTTTCTTTGTATTTGGATTAGCCTTATAAATCCAATGTCAAAATTAAGTTTACTGTGGATCAGCACAGTCTCCCTGTTTGATGGATGTATATTTGCATATTGTGCAGAATTTAATTTGATAATATTGTAAATCTTTCTTGAAGGGATTGTGTTCATTTTCTCCTTTTCTTTTTAGGTTTTGTATGAACAGTTCAAGTTTTTCTTGAATCTGTATTTTCTGGTAGTGTCCTGCTCACAGTTTGTGCCGGCATTGAAAATAGGCTACCTCTACACCTACTGGGCTCCTCTGGTAAAAAAAAGACTTTTGAAATTCAGCTGTGTTGCTGATAATGTTTAGTAGCTGATTAGACTTTAAATGTGAAGTTGTTGTTGTGGATCATTGAATATGTTAAAAGAGTACACAGGGACCTATCATTTAATTCTTTCATACCCTCTGGGTAGCATATTGGCAGCACATTGCCTGAAGTGCTCCTGGAGTTTCTAGATTCTCTCAGCTGGAAGAGTTATGAAGAGCCCTACTTTGGGCTTTTTGCACCCATCTGACTAGCCCTGCTTCCTTTTGTGCCCATGGCATATTTGCTGGGCTGGTGTGGTCAGTTGAGTTACTCTTCTGATAGTGAAGGCTTCAAAGTATTTGATGCTATACAGGATGTTTCTATTTGATAGCTCAGGGCATGGAGTTTTTGAAAGGTTGATGGTACTTACCACTGAGTATATCTTGATAGCTTTCATTAGTTTTCGACTTGTATAGATAATAGAAAACTGTACTGCTTCCTTTGATGATAGAAATATCTGGACAGACAACATAACCAGTAAAATGTTCCCTTTGGGGAAGAGTACAGTGTTCAGTTTTCCCTACTCTGTGACCTTCAGATTTGGAAGTCCTAGTGGTCTGCTCTTAAGTAGGCCTGGCCTCTTCCTCAACTAGAGACTTGTCCCTAGTTTGTTTCCTAGACCTTGTTCTAGGGCAAGTTCAGTGTTCACTCTTGTAGACTTAATTGTAGGGTGAATGAAACTAACGTTAGATGGGACATAAATACAAAGTAGTTAGTGGATGAATGCATACATTTTTTTATGTACTTAATTAGCGAGTTTCAAATAGGCATTGGTGCCAAGCATAGTCATCTATGATATGCTCTGGCATTTACCCACTGTTAGTATAAATATCTGTGCTGACCTTTGAGAGAGTTGTTTGTTAATAAATATCAAGGAGCTTACAAATGGAATGAGCATTTTTATTGGAGGACTTTATCCTATAATCATCAAAGAATGTTAGCAAAAGAACAAAGTTAGACTCCTACCTTATATTGAACACAAAAAGTAACTTAAAATGGCTTGTAGACCTAAATGTAAGAGCCAACACTAATCAAGATTCCTAAAAGAAAACAATAGATACCAAAAGCCCCAGTGACAAAGAAAAAATAGGTAATTTAAATTTATCAAATTTTAAAACTTTCGTGCAGCAGAGGACAACATTAAGAAAGTAAGAAGATAATTCTTAATTGGAGAAAATATAAGGTCATATTTACAAGTTACACATTGAACAAAACATTTTATACAAATGAATAAATAACTTTTATAACTCAACAACTAAGGGAAAACTTAGTTAAAAGTTCGAGGGAGGGGGGCTGGGAAGGTGGCTCAGTGGTAGAGCGCTTGCCTTGCATGCCTGAGGCCCTGGGTTCGATTCCTCAGCACCACATAAGCAAAAAGAAAAAAAGCCGGAAGTGGCGCTGTGGCTCAAGTGGTAGAGCGCTAGCCTTGAGCTGAAGAGCTGAGGGACAGCACCCAGGCCCAGAGTTCAAGACCCACAACCGACCAAAAAAAAAAAAAAAAGATCGAGGGAGGATGTTAACAGACATGTACCCAAAGGAAATAGCCAGGCAACCTATGAATACCAGAAAAAATGACCTGCTTTCTTGTCATTAGGAAGTGAATTGAAGAGAGTATGAAGAAACCTCATTCTTTGCTAGTGGGATCGGAAAGTCATTCAACCACGTTAGAGAAGAGCTTAGCAATTACTCAAAATACCGATCAAATACATGTTATCTAGCATATGTAAATCCATAGACACAGAGAACAGATTGTTCAGTGATTGCTAAGGAGGGAACAGGGTTGGGGTGGGAATGGGATGTGACTGAGGCTGCTCAATTTTGTCAGCACACCCAGAGTACCTTGTATTCAGGGATTAGTTGTATGACATGTGAATTATAAGTTAATAAAGCTGTTAATTAGGAAAGGGTCAGTTGCTAAGGGACCTAAGTTTGGGTCCTACTTTGCTTTACTCTCAGGGGACCCAGGAGTTCCTTTAGTACCCTTCTCCCAGTAGACCCACCAGTAAGCACCGAAAATAGAGACCTAATGAGGTACTTCACAGTCCCCTGGGGTAGGAGGGTAAAGCAGTTTGGAGCAGGAAGTGGGGTGAGAAATCTGTCTGTCCATCAGGTTGGGGCAGCATTGTGTTTCTGTGAAAGAACATGAACAGTAAGGAGTAATGGAACATTTCTGTTGCTTGAAGAATGAGTTTGAGGGGATTGTGGCTGGGGGAGGGAGCAATGGCTCGTGCAGGATGAAGAGCAGAGGATGACACCAGCCCAGCGGCCTTGCCACACAGAGTGGTCAGGCTGCAGTCCTTGGCGTGGGGAACACAACGAGCACCTGGAGGACAACCAGCCCTAGTGGAGGCAGTGGAATAGCTGGGACTGGGTAGAGTGCTCAGTCATCAAAGAAACTTGGCAGGAGGTGCCATCCAGGAAGCCATAGGAGTGGAGAGGGGAACGGGAGGGTGAACAATGGCTAACACACAAAGAACTGGGACATCTGCCTTGTTAGAAGGCAGCTTGAATTGTGCTGCAGTGAGGGAAGATGAGATGGGGTCAAGGGTGATGGAGTGTCGGAAGGTCTCCCTGGCACACAATGTAGACTAAAGGAGGAGAACACTTGATGTTCATAGGGATGGATAGTTGGTTAAAGGGCCCAAGGAACGCTGTGTCAGAGGAATTAAAAATAATGTGGAGATGTTTGTGATGAGGGGAGAGGGCATATGAAGAGATGCAGGGGCTTAGTTGGGAAGAACTGCACCCTCTGTCTGATGTTTGTAGGTCATTCTACACACAAGAGTTTTTTTCAGTAAGATACTGGAGAAGAAGTGATTTCAGTGACCATAGCACACATTTTTCCAGTGATCTGCTTACAGCCATTTGGTTGAAGTAAAAATTGTTGGATTTTCAGTGGAAGTCAGTCCAGTGTCTTGATATTTATAGTATATCAAAACAAGGTTATCAGCAATAAGAAGCCTATTGAAGATACTTCATTTAATCATGGGCAATTAATTCACTTGGAAGAATATCCTTGTAATGTATCAAGAGTTACATTTGCAACTTTTTTAAAAGAGATACTACCATGTGTAGTGGTGCAGCATGTTTCAGAACAGGTTGAAGGTGTGTAGAAGTTTTATTTAGAATAGCACTCATCTATCCGGGTGTTTACTTAAAACATGATAGGAAAAAGCACTATACTTTTTTTCTCTAGTCCTCTTGTTTGAATAATGCACTGGGTAAGAAAACCGATTAGTGAGTATTTATCTGGGAATTGTTTTGTATTCATAAATGCTTTGATTCTGTGAGAAGAAATATTTTAATGCAGAAAGTATTGGAGACTTTATGTCAGTTATAGTTGTTAATTTTGCATTTGAATGGCTAAGTTTTTATAGAATTCATCAGTTTACTGAGTAATTTCCTTTAATTTACTAAGTATTTTTTTGGTTATTTGGATTGATGTACATATGTACATATGATAGGAATTTTATTTTATTTCTTGGGCATTCTCTTAGATATTCTAAAAATTATGAGAGTCTAAGACCTTTCTTTTTTAAAAAAATTATTGTGAAAATACCATACAGAGAGGTTACAATTACATGGGGACCTTTCTTTATGGTGGTCCTGTGGGCAAATTTTTGTTTATCTGGTATACTACTACCTGAGCCATATCCCTAGCCCCTTTTGTTTAGGTTATTTTTTTGGATAGTGATTCTTGCTTTTGCCTAGGCCATCCTTGAACTGTCTTCTTCCTACCATTCTCTCTACAAGGCTAGGATTGGGGGCTTGTTTATTGAGATAGTGTCTTCCAGTTTGCCGAGGCAGCCTTCAGACTGTGAGTCCCCCCTCTTCCCAAGTAGCTGGAATGAATGGATTTGAGCCACTGTGCCTGACCATAGGGTTGTGAATTGTTTAGTGTCTCTATAGCATTTTGTTGTTTGTTTTTTGTATTGCTCTCATTATCTCATGCTTCAGAGGTGATTGATTGAAGGGGAAAAGGAAAGCTTGTTTTCTGTGTTTGTAACATAGTTTGCCTTTTTAAATAGGGGTTTGTCTTGGCTGTTACTATCACTCGTGAAGCAATTGATGAATTTCGGCGTTTTCAGAGAGACAAGGAAATGAATTCACAGCTGTACAGCAAGCTTACAGTAAGAGGTTAGTATGACACTTTTTAACTACCTAGCATTTACTTAGTGAAATAATCATTTTACAGTTAACATGCTGAAAGAAAACATGTCTTCATTCTGTTCTTGAAAACAACATTATGGTGTCTAATGTTTATATCATACATGCAACTTAAGGGTAGAATTGTATTCATTCTCTGGATGTGAACGTATGTTTATATTTATTGGTTTATAGTTTGTTTATATACTTTTAATTTTTTTTATACAGACACGAACATCTGTACTTAGACACGTGAAACTTCTGATGCATACATATTTTCTCTGAAGTGTAAGATCACTTTATCTGAAATCTCTTATATTTAAAATGTTCCCATAAAGGCCAGCTGTCTCTATCATGGCGTTAAACTGTACTTCAGTAAAAAGGCTTATTCCAGGGACTTCCCTGGAATAAGTGTTACTCTCCAGTGTGGCGATAAGTGCATACTTGTTAGGTATGCAAACGCGCGCACGTGCGTGCGTGCGTGCGTGCGTGTGTGTGTGTGTGTGTGTGTGTGTGTGTACACTTGCATGAAGTCATTTAGGACTTTAACCATTTTTAACTTAATCTCCTAAAAACCTGACTTGCTTGTTTTTTTATATTTATAGTAGAAAATGAGGACATGGGGGAAGCTACTCCTGACTGGCACTGTGACAGTGAGAAATGACATTGAAGTGTGACAGTGACGGAGGCATTGGAGAGGAATTCACAGTGACCCTAGTAGCTACTTAGAAATGAAGTTCAGGTGGACTCAGATAAACTTCAGAATGGATTTCACAGATTAATTATTTTCCTAAAACAATCCCTTCAGAATTTTTTTCATAGTTCATTTGGGATATAATTCACTAGTTCAGTAATTTTTGCTACATTCATGAAGTTATGCAGCCTTCCCTGTCTATTTTGGAGCATATTTAGCATTCAAGGAAAACGAAAAACACCCTGAATGCATATCTTTATATTTATTTGTTTATGGTTTATGTGTATATACTTTAATTTTTTTTTTTTGGTCCGGTCATGGGGCCTGAACTCTGGGCCTGGCCGCTGTCCCTCAGCTCAAGGCTAGCGCTCTACCACTTGAGCCACAGCGCCACTTCCGGCTTTTTTTCTTTTTGCTTATGTGGTGCTGAGGAATCGAACCCAGGGCCTCATGCAATGCAAGGCAAGCGCTCTACCACTGGGCTCTACCACCTTCCCACCCCTATACTTTAATTTTTTTATTCACCAACATCTGCACACAGACATATTCTAGATAACATTAAATTGTATAATATTTATATAAAGCTTCCTTTTCCATCTAAGCACCAAGGAACACAATTTCCTTTTGTGTTTATCATTTTGCCTATTCTGTGAGCATTGTACATAAATTTATATCCACTGTGCATTCTTTTGTGGCTTCTTTTTGGCTTCTTTCACTTGCCATGTTTTCAGGGCTTGCCTGTGTTGCGGTGTGATTGAGTACTTTGTTGTGGCTGAGATGAACATATTCCACTGTATGAGGCTCTACACTTAACCATTCGTCAGCAGGTGGACATTTGGGTGGTTTCTCTTTTGTGACTGTTGTGAACATTTGTACATCAGCTCTTTATGAGCATTGTTTCAGTTTCTTTTTGTAGTTCTTAGTAGTAAAATTAGACAATAACTCTGTATTTAGTATTTGGAAGAATTGCCATCCTGTTTTTATACCTGGTTGCATCATTTTGCATTCCCAGCAACAGTGCACAGGATTTCAGCTTTACTTAATGTCTGCCTCTTTGATTGTTGTTACTTTTTTATTGTGGTCATTGTTATGAAATAGTAGGTTTTTGAATTGCACCTTGATGACTAATAAGAATGTCATTTTATGTGTTTATTGGCTGTTTGTACGCCTTCTTAGAGTAATTGTTGAGGTTACTCCTTTTGTGGTGGTTTAAACTCAGGGATTTGTGCTTGCTAAGCAAGCAGTTTATCCTTTTTACTTTAGTTTGCTTTTCAGATAGGATCTCCCAAATTGTCCTGACTGACCTCATCCTGCAATCCTCCTACCTGTAACTGGTATTACAGATGTACCACTATGTCTAATTTTTTTAAAAAAAAATAGGGTCCTTTAGCTTTTTTGCCTGAGCTAGCTTCCAACTGTTACCCTCCCATCTTGACCTCCTACATAGCTGGGATTTGTAGTCACACACATTATGCTTTCTCCCTTACCTATTAAAAACAACAACAAACACCAACTTGGGCCGTTTGTCTTTTAGTGGCTGAGTTTACATGAGTTCTTTAGATATTATGGAATAAATTACTTGTCAGATTTACCATGGCTGATACAGTAAACTCTTAGTATCTGTGGATATGTAGTTCCAAGGTATTATTGAACTGGTATTGATTGGCTCAACTTTACATAACCTCCTTATTTCTTCTAGGAATTTTTTAGGTTAACTCTTACATTTAAGTGCTTGATTCATTTTTCATATACCATTTCTTATGTGGTATGAGATACAGATCAAAATTCTTTTACATGAATATTAAGCTGTCTAATGCTATTTGTTGAAAAGACTTCTTTCACCAATGAATTAAAAATGATTAAGTTATAACCCTTGAAATAGTGGCATGGTAGATAAAAGATGAGTCATAGAAAAGAATATGTAAGCTTTAGTTTTGTGTAAAAACACCCAGATGGTCAGGTAAATTAGACCTAACTTTACATTGTATCTTTAAAAATACAGTACAGATCCTAGCTTACTTAAAAAATTGTTGTAACTGTGGCATTTGGTCTGAGTAGTATATACATTGTACAGCAGAAAATTACGTGAGTGGTGATAAAAAAAGAGTAGTCAGCTCTCTGTGCCTGTCTTTCCACAGAAATACTGAAAAATCATGCAGAAACTTCTACAGCTAACTTTGTCAGAATCCTGAAGAATAGTCAAAGTTAGTTTTACAGCACCTACAGGATTTCTGAATTTGAAGGGCAACTTAAAAAATGGTAGGAAGCTTTTGGTTCTTTCCTATGACTGACCTGGCCCCAAGCCTTCTCCAGGAAGTTTTGAAGATGGCATTCCACAGCCTAGTTTGAAGAATAGAACTTAGTTGAAAAGAATGGTGTTTGTCTCACTAACCAGTCTATAGATACCTTTTGAGGAGTGCTCAGGGTGTTGGTCTTTTGCTCACTTAATATGGAAAATCCCTCAGGACAGAAGAGTAGAAAAGCAGTAGTCATCTTTTAACATGTATGTTAGGATAATGAACAGCCACAGTAGACTGGGGGAAAGGATTGTAATTGAGCCCTATATCACAAAGTCAAATGCCAAGTAGCGTAGCAAATGCTGAAGAAAGAATGTCTTTGTGATTTGAACGTTCAAAAATGCCTGTGTATTCCTAAGAGCTTTGAGTGCCACATGTAGGCAGAGAGCTAGAATAATGCTCAGAACAGACCCCAGAAGTTCTTTGGCCTATGGTGTGTCTAGGCTTAGTGAAGTCGAAAGTGAAAGCCAGAGCGGTGTTGCAGACAGCATTGCCCATTTCACTATGTCCCGAACAGGGACAGAGCACCTAGCTGAACGAGGAGAAGTTCTGTTTTGTTTCCTTCATTCCCTGCTTCACATTCAAAGAAATCTCTGAAAACACTTGTTAAGAAGCTTATGGAAGAGAGACTAGGGGACCATATACCACAGATTACTTGCTTTAGGGAAACCACTAATCAAAAAGAGCTACAACATCTAGAAAGCAACAGATATGGAATAGGTAAAAATGTCTGAAATGTTATTTTTTTTCCACTAAAAATTATGAAACATGCAAAGAAGCCTTCACTAAATAATTTAATAGGGACTAATTCTGTTAAAGCCCAGGCATTGAACTTCCAGACCCAAAATTTAAATTAGCCATCTTAAATATGCTGAAGAAGCTAAAGGAAGCTATGAAGAAATGGAGGAAGCTTTCAGGAGAATGATATATGAACCTGTAGAGACCATCAGTAAAGGGTGCAGATGAATCCTGGAGCTGGAAAGTAGGAAAAACGACAAGAAAAGTGCAGTGGAGGGTTTCAGTAGCAGATTAAAACAGGCTGAAGAGTCAATGACTTTGATCCTAGGTTGGTTGAAGTGATCCCATTTGAGGAGCAGGACAAATGAAGAAAAATGAGCAGCTTTTCAGAGACTCGTGGAACAATATTAAATACACTGACAGATACATCATTGGAATCCTAGGAGAAGAGAAGGAGAAAGAGTAGAGAATAAAGAATAAGGACCAGACCCTTTCCAAACTTGATTTTTTTTTTTTTTAAGATAACTAACTCTACATTGAGTAGGTTCTGTGAGTCCCAAGAAGGATAAGCACAAAGAGGTCCACACTGCGAGATGATCAAAACTGTTCAGACATGATGACAAATAGACATTTTCCAAGCGGGAAGATAAAAGCAATTGGTCCCTGTGCAAAGATAAGCAGAGACCCTGGGGCTGAAGGGAGTGGGTACTGCTTTAAGCTAGGAAAACAAAAATTACCAACCAGGAATTCAGTATCAACTACATCACCAATCAAGAACTGAAGAAATTAAGATATTTCCAGATAAACATCCGAGAAGGTGTAAGGACTTACAGACTTGAGTATAGACAATGAGAAGCTGTTTGTAAATCATCTCTTGTAAGGGTCCAACTTGTAGCCCGTGTAAAGAGCTCTTTTAAATTCAACTACAATCATTCAAAACAGGCAAAGGATCTGATTAGAAATTTCTCCAAGGAGCTAGAAAAAAGCCAATAAGCACATGAAAGGATGCTTAGTTAAATGCACAGAGAAAATTACCTAAAAGTCACACAAAGACACTACCACACACTACTAGGTAGGCTATCATTTTAAAAAATTGTAAAATAAGGAGACCTGGAGAAACTCTAGAGAAAGTAGAATCTTGGTATATTGCTGGTGGGAATGTAAATGCTTCAGTAAGTGGGAAAATGAGTTTATCATTTCTTACATACTTAAAATTTGAAACGGGATTCCAATCAGTTTGTCATCACACTACTCATAACAGCCAAAAGATGAAAACAACCCTACTCTCCCATCAGTGGATGAGTGGATAAACAAGTTAGTTACTCATGTATGAAAGTAGTGAAAGATTGACATATGTACAACATGGAAAAGTCTTAAAAACATGCTATATGAACGAAGCCAGACACAGGTCACATGCTGTATGATTTCACTCCTGTGAAATAGCCCAAATAGGTTAGTTAGTGGAAATAGAGTTGCTCTGGCTTGGGCTCAATGAAAGAACAGAGAGTAACTGCTTAAGGAGTGTGGACTTCTGTTATATGATGAAATTGCTTTGGAACTCACTAGGGTTTGTTGTATCAATTTTTATGTCATGCGTATTTCACTAAAAATGGTATAAGATGAGTTGAAGAGTACATAATACTATTTTTTTTTTTTTTTACTTTTCTGTGGTACCTGATCTTAAGATACTTCAAAAATAAATCTAGATAGGTTTATTTCAAATGCAGTTGGAAATTTACTTTTTCAAAAAAGTCATCACACTGCTGAATAGAAAAAGTAAAAATTTTGGGGCTGCAAAGGTGGCTCAGTGGTAAAGTGCTTGCCTTGCATGCATGAGGCCCTGGTTTGATTCCTCAGCACCATGTAAGCAGAAAAAAAAAAAAAAAAAGAAAAAGTAAAAATTTTACATGTGGTTGTTGAGTGATAGTTGCATAATACCTTCTTGTGTGTCAGATAATAATCATAGGACAGCTACCATCACTCATGGCAGGTCATCTCAGTTAAAGAGATGTCCACACCCAAGGCTGCTGCTAAGTCATCCGTCTTTAGTAGAGCCACTGTGTGAACTCGAGCCATTCTGATTTCTAACCCAGTTCTTTCAACTGTGCTTTGAGAGTGGGTAATTTGAGGTACATATTTGACAAGTGAAATCAAGAGTGCAAAAATCCATCTGCATTTATTATTGAGTACGGTGTAAAGTTGATATCTTTTGATCAGGGATACTTACTAATTAGTGTCTCAAGTTCTAATATTTTACAAATAACCTATTTGAATGGCATTAGACTATAGTGATTTCAGTGCTTTACTGTGGATTGTTGTGTTATCTGAGACAATGTTTGAGTTTTTTTTATATTTGGGGATCTCAAGCATATCCTTATAGAAATGAATTGAAAAAAATGTCTGTTTTTTCTCTTTTGTGAAGGAAAGCCATTTATTTTAATCTTGAAGATACTTTGTTTATAGAAGTGTAAAATATTTTAAATACTCTTTTTTTTAATTTAATTTAATTTTATTTGTGAACATACTGTACAGAGGAGTTACAATTACATGGGCACGATAATGCGTACATTTCTTACCAAGCATTGCAGCCTCCTCCTTTGTTTACCCTTCACATCCCTTCCCAGCCTCCCCCCTCCCCCCCAATCCCAATCCTTCTCCTTCCCCCCCTTCCCCCCCCCCCACGATGTAAAGCTCGTTTTGGACCTGACAATTAAATAGACTCTTAACTATAGTCACCTTTGAAGGATTTTGGCTTGGCTCTTCGCTTTACTTTCCTACAAGCCTCCTGTCGATGTGAGCATAATCCAAGGCAGTTGCTGTTATTTCTCCTTGTTTATGACTACTTCTCTTTTTGTCATCTCTCTTCTGCAAGGCAGTGCCACAGGCAGAGTAGAAAGGAAGATGGAGTGGATCTTTCTACCTGCCATCAGTTTTTGTAGAACCCCTAAAGTGGAGTGAAGCCATGGCAGCAGTCCCTTTTGATTTTTTTCCCTTGCTACAAGATGTATAAAGGTGTTTGTCTTGGTTGTAACAGTTCATTTCCACTGAAAGCTCCAGCCCAGAGGCCCACATGGTGGGGGGGGTGGGGGTGGTGGTGGGGGGGGTGGGGGGGGTGGGGGTGGGGGTGGGGATGGTGGGGGGGGTGGTGGTGGGGGGGGTGGGGGGGGTGGGGGTGGGGGTGGTGTGTGTGTGTGTGTGTGTGTGTGTGTGTGTGAGAGAGAGAGAGAGAGAGAGAGAGAGAGAGAGATTGTTAATAGAGTGCAGACATCTCTATAATATGCTTCTAGGCCACTTGCTGGAAAGGAACACATGCATTCATGTAGGATATAGCAGAGTACTCTGTTCCTATGGTTTAAGTGTCTTTGATTTGTGTTTATCAAAGCACTTTGTATAACTTGTTGAAAACTTAGTCTTTTTTATATTAAAGATTTATATATCATGATATTTTGTCATCTTATAGTAAAATTTAAGCCATTTATGAGTAATCATTAGTCCTTGAAAATGTAAGTGAACCCCTCTTTAGTGCCTCTTACATAGTTTTTTGGATTGTGCCCTTTCAGAGGAAATGACAAAAGGCAATAGATGTTTATGATCTGACATATTTTTGCTTGCTTCTTCTTCTTTTTTTTTTTTTTTCAGTTGAATACCGGATTGCAGTTGAGTTGTCCCATCAGAAATTGCTGAGTAGTTGATGGGCTTGAAGTCTTCAGAATTACTGTAATCCAGTATCCTATACTCAGACAAGCACTCATGACTGGTTGTTATGCAGTGATGACTCCTATTTGTCCATTTCTGTAACAGTTTAGATCAACTAGAGTGAAATGAGAATCATTAAGAATCACTTATGTGTATTTTTTATAACACAGTAGTGTTTCCACAGTTCTCTGCAGTCAACTGTGGCTCAAATACATTCAATATTTACATTTAGTAGATAATCCCAGAAATAGAAATTCACAAGCTTCAAATCATAGGTGTTTTCCCTGGCCTCCTGTCCTTCTCTTTTCCTCATACATCTGTCCCAGAAGCTCTTCCCTTTTTTTTTTTTTTGTCCAGTCATGGGGCCTGAACTCTGGGCCTGGGTGCTGTCCCTCAGCTCTTCAGCTCAAGGCTAGCACTGTACCACTTGAGCCACAGTGCCACTTTCAGCTTTTTTTCTTTTTGCTTATGTGGGGCTGAGGAATCGAACCCGGGGCCTTGGTGCATGCAAGGCAAGCGCTCTACCACTGAGCCACCTTCCCAGCCCCGCTCCTCCCTTTTGTAGTTGTGCTGGTTACGTCTACTCTGTAAGGTAGGTTCCTTGTTTACAGTACTGCTGCTCAGGAATAAGTAGAGAAATCGATTTAGTAATAAATGCAGAATGCCTTGGTTAGTTGTGAAAATTAGGCCTGACAATTTGTGTGTGTGTGTACACGTGTACAAATTATCTATTTGAGGCAAGATGTGACTAGGAAATCCAGGATCTCCATTATGTAGTCCAGACTTTATGTCATCTGGGCTTTCCAGTGGTTCTCTTGTCTCTGCTCCATCATGCTGGGATTACAGGCTTGTTCTAGTGTGCCCTGTGAGGCCTGGTCTCTGGATGGCTGGCGTTGACTAATGGATGCCCACTTTCACTTCCTGACATACTTGTTCACATGATCAATAGAAGGCTTTTTTTTTGGGTGCTAGTCCTGGGGCTTGTACTCAGGGCCTGAGCATTTTCCCAAACTTCATTTTGCTCAAGGCCAGAGCACTACTTCTTGAGCCATAGTTCTACTTCCAGCTTTTTTTGAAATGCGGCAGGGGTGGTGTGTGTGTGTGTGTGTGTGTGTGTGTGTGTGTGTGTGTGTGTGTGTGTGTGTGTGTGTGTGTGTGTGTGTGTGTGTGTGTGTGTGTGTGTGTGTGTGTGTGTGTGTGTGTGTGTGTGTGTGTGTGTGTGTGTGTGTGTGTGTGTGTGTGTGTGTGTGTGTGTAGATAAAAGACTCAGACTCACAGTGTGTGTGTGTGTGTGTGTGTGTGTGTGTGTGTGTGTGTGTGTGTGTTTAGAGATAAAAGACTCAGACTCACAGTGTGTGTGTGTGTGTTTTAATTAGAGATAAAAGACTCACAGACTTTCCTGCCCCAGCTGGCTTTGAACCACAATCTTCTGATCTCAGCTTCCTGCGTAGCTAGGATTATAGGTGTGAGCCACCGGACCTGGCTCAGATTTTTTTTTTTTTAAACTGCTACAGATTTTTTTTTTAACTGCTACTTTGGTGAAAAAAATGTCATTTTACTCTCTTTTGCCTGGTACTTAAAAATGTTGTTCCTTCGTAATCTTTGTAATCTTTTATAAATTGCTTAATTTGCCTTTTGGTTTCTTTGTTTTTAACCTTACTATTTTGGCTTCATCTTAGGATGTCTATTTACTTTCAGTACAAATGAGCATGCTGTTCTCACAGTACTTCTATGATCTCATTTTTTTTCCTACTGTTTTAGTGTAGTGTGATTTTATGTTTGAGGCATCAGTAATGTTGTGTCTTCTGGCCCAGTAGCAAAATACCTCTCTCTCTCTTTATTGTGGGTCATGAACTCTTGCTTCTTTGTGATATAGAATTTTCTTTATGTGATACAGAATTTGCTTTAGGTGAACAGAATTCTCTCAGACTGCTTGGCTCAGCAGAACACTAGGGCTGAGCCCTGTAGCAGACCAGCCTGTTACATGTTGTAGCTTGGGGTTGTGCTCTAGTCTCCTTGGGCTCTTGTCTCTGGGTTCATGAGAAGCCCGGAATGGTGGAGGATGAGTGTAAAAACCTCATTTAGAAGTATCTAGCTTGAAGGTTGCAGCAACAACCTGGTAATATTTTCTATTAACTTGTTCATTAAGAAACAAAAGGTCTTAGAGCGCTTGCCTTGCATGCCTGAGGCCCTGGCTTCGATTCCTTAGCACCACATGAGCAAAAAGAAAAAAAGCTGGAAGTGGCGCTGTGGCTCACATGGTAGAGCGCCAGCCTTGAGCTGAAGAGCTGAGGGACAGCGGCCAGGCCCAGTGTTCAGACCCCATGACCGACCAAAAATAAATAAATAAAAAAAATAAATAAAAGGTCAGAACTATATGACTTCCTGAATGTTAATTGGTAATAGGAAATTTTCAAAGAAAAAAATGTTATTAACTTAAATCCTAGCTTTCACATTGAAGCATCTTTGTATGTTCAAAGCTTGCTTCTACCAAATGTGCATTGAAATGCCTAAGTTTTGAGTGCCCCTTCCCACACGCAGTGTGATCTGTGAAGACAAGTGGCAGTTACTTGCTTTATATGTGCTTACAGACTGTTTGGCCTCTGACATTAACCTGTTTCTGGGACAGTTTGTCAGCTTAGTTAGCAGGATGCTCACCAGAAATCAGTTTTTTAGTGTGCACGTGGACTGTTCAAGGAAAACAGAGAAAGGCCAGGGTCACCAGGCTTCCGCCGCAGGGAGGCTCTGGACAGCTGTCGCCCCTTCATCTCCCCTGGTGCCAGGAAGGACCTCTGATGAGGACAGAGAGAAGCCACTGAGGTGAGGAAGGCACCAGGGAGGTGCAGACAGTCCCTTCAGGGCAAGGCAGATGCTGTTCAAGATGGCCATTGACCACGTCTTCAAAACGTAAACATATGTACTCCTACTAAACAGATTTGTAGGCAGATAACCATACTGTTATTATTTTTTGCTGGTACTAGGGCTTGAACTCAGGACCTTGTGCTCTTGCTCAGCTTACTTGCTTATGGCTGGCATTTTCCCACATTCTAGCTCAGCTTATTGGTGCCTAATTGTAGATGGAGTCTCAACAGGCTTTTCTGACGGGTCTGGCTTTGAATCACAATCCTCCAGGTCTTTGTCTTTTCAGAGCTTCCTTCTATCACGTGTGCCCTGAAATTATTAAATGTGAGTGTTTGTTGTTGAGCTCTGTGGATTTATAGACAGGTATCAGTCTTAGCCTCCTGAGAAGCTAGGATTATAGGCATGAGCCACTGGTGTACAACTCTATTTTCTGTTACAATACTGAGTTTACCTTTTCTTTTTTCCCTTAAAGACAGATTCCCTTTGTTGCCCAGGCTGGTATCAAATTCCTAGGCTCAAGTAACCCTTCCCTGTCAGTCTTCTGAGTGGTGGAGGGGTTATACGCATGTACCACTGTGTCCTGTAGTGGCTAAGCTTTCCAGTGTTTAGTGTTGTTTCAGTCATGTTTTGAGAACTTTTTTCCCCTTGTAGACAGGGTCTCTCTTGAAACTTGCTATGTAGCCCAGGCCTTTAGTTGACCACCACACCTGGCTATTTGGAGAACTTTTGATGCTGTATTTTACCTTAACCTTTTCCTCTTAGACATATAATCACATGCAAGCTTATTGTCACTGTATAATGTTAAAAATAAATGTTGAGCCAGGCGCTGGTGGCTCATGCCTGTAATCCTAGCTACTCAGGAGGCTGAGATCTGAGGATTGCGGGTCAAAGCCAGCCTGGGCAGGAAAGTCTGTGAGACTCTTCAATAAACCACTCGGAAAACCAGAAGTAGCTCAGTGTCTCAAGTGGTAGAGTGCTAGCCTTGAGCTGAAGAACTGAGCGACAGCACCTAGACCCAGAGTTTGAGTCCCATGACCAACAAGAATAAATAAATATAAAAAAATGTTGATTATTAAATGTTAAAGGCTATTAATATATGCCATGTTTGTCACCATATGACAGATTAATCAGTGTCTGGAAAATGTAAACTTAAAAAATAAAATGTTTTCTGTGTTTCAAAGTATTTTAGACTTATTTACTATATTTATTTTGTCTTATGACTGTAGGTGTTTCTTTTCTCAAATGTTTATTACAAAGAAAGTAAAAATCTAGAAGTAAGTAAAAGCTAGATAACTAGGGGAGAATGTGAAATTGGCAGATAATACAGAATTCTGTGAAGTAGTGCTCAGGAGGCCTGATAGCAGTGCTGCACCTTTATTGTTTGGTACTCTGCTTAGACCTAAATTTTGAAGTGACCATAATTACAACAGACATTTTTCTGAGTTTTCAGGCTCTATATAGGCATATACTTATCAGTTAGGCAGCTGTGTTAAGATTTGTTTCAGGGCTGGGAAGGTGGCTCAGTGGTAGAGCGCTTGCCTTGCATGCCTGGGGCCCTGGGTTCGATTCCTCAGCACCACATAAGCAAAAAGAAAAAAGCCGGAAGTGGCGCTGTGGCTCAAGTGGTAGAGCTCTAGCCTTGTGCTGAAGAGCTGAGGGACAGCGCCCAGGCCCAGAGTTCAGGCCCCACGACCGGACCCCCCCCCCCCCAAAAAAAAAAGATTTGTTTTATATGTCATTCTAAAATAAACTTTAGCTCCACCCCTTAGGGTTTGTGTAATTGGAAAAAGATAACTGTATAATAAAAAAACAAGTCTTTAGAAAAACATGATGTTAATGAAGCCCAGTTGCTTTGAGGTATTTAGAAAAGGTTTTATAATACATTGGAGATGCATTTAAAAATCAGTAAATGACAATAATATTAATTTTTGATTAAGTAATATGAAAATTACTTCTGGTTCTGCTAGCTTGAGAATAAACTATATGTGAAAATCACAAATGAACTTTTTCATGTGTTGATACAATAGTTACAAAAATGTACAAATAGACCCAAAAGGTTTTTGATCTTCCTAAGTGGGAATGAGGAAGGCTAAGGCAGAGGAGGGGGAGTAAAGTGTATCAGTTTTGTCTGTTCAAATGCTTATCTGTTCTGTCATACTGTATATAACATTTAAGTATATATAGTCAGCTTATACATTCAAGTGTATATATTTAAGCATATATAATCAATTTCATCGATGACTATGGTGCATCAGATATTATTTAGATAATATAAGGATTTACTCAATACATTACATAGGAAAATCTCTTAAAAATAAAGCTTTAGGTCCTCGTTTTCAGATCTTTTGGTGTCCACAATGCTACCACTAGTGAAGGATGATTATATGTATGATTTACATTATTTCTTTTTTTGTGAGTTTTGTGCCAGTCAGTGCTATCCACAATATTAATTTAGGTAATTTTGTATCTCCATATTATCTAATAATGTTCCTGATCATTGGTAACTTGGCAGACAACTGAAACACTAAATATGGAGAAACGTTCCAAATGGAATCTCTTTCTAAATTATCATGAACAAATTATTGAAGTCTTTTTATTAATTAATTGTGTTTGGTAGTTTACTAAAGTGATGAATTACAAGTGACATTAATTATGAGTCTAAATGTCACTATATGGCTGGTACTGTTAGTTTTTGTAAACTTATTTAAACTTACCTCTGGCTGTTAGCTAAAAACCTTTGTCTGAAAAAGTCACAAATTATGTTTTTGCCCTAGAGTTATTGTTGAAGTAATTATGTGTCAGTTAAAAAAATGATTTTTGTTTCCTTGAGCTGATTATACATCTTTTTTTTTTTTTTTTTAAGGTAAAGTGCAAGTTAAGAGTTCAGACATACAGGTTGGGGACCTAATCATAGTGGAAAAGGTTGGTGAATTTTTTCATATGTCTTATACACATACACACATATATATCAACCATTCACATTTAGCCTGATTTGAAGAAAGTTTGAGACTGACATTTTAAATCCTGATATGTTTGTATAAAATTTGTTATACTTGTATAAAAATCCAGATTTTGTATGTTCTGTTTTGCTAAAGTATATTTCAGTGTATGTAGGTAAAATTATATTTTGTTGAAAATAACGTGTTAACTGTTTAGTGTTGCAATATCAGAATTATTCCATTTGACAACAGAATTGTATAAGAATGTATTAGTAATACCTACTTTTTTCTGGAGCTTACTTGTTCAGGTAGCTGTATAGTTTACAGATTTACATATTTATATATTCACATATATATTTCACATATAGTCAATATACATGTATTTGCATATAGCATCTTCATGGACTTAAAAATTTGAAGAGTATGGGGCTGGGAAGGTGGCTCAGTGGTAGAGCGCTTGCCTTGCGTGCATGAGGCCCTGGGTTCGATTCCTCAGCACCACATAAGCAAAAAACAAAGCTGGAAGTGGCTCTGTGGCTCAAGTGGTAGAGCGCTAGCCTTGAACTGAAGAGCTGAGGGACAGCGTTCAGGCCCAGAGTTCAGGCCCCACGACCGGACCCAAAAAAAAAAAAAAAAAAAATTGAAGAGTATAAGAGGAGTGGAAGTAAAACAGAAAAGAACTAGGAAAGAACAGTTATATTGGTGGGAAGAAGCCGTAGAGAAACAGTGGATTAAAGTATGGAACTGTTTAGGGTGGCTGGTGGTCTGAGTGGACGGTCTACATGTGTGGCATTCACTCTGGTTGCTGCCTCTGCCTGGCCCCTCTGAATACACCACTTGTGTCCTTTTCTTCACAGGGTTAGTGTCTTCGTGGCTTTCCATCTACTCTCTTTGTTCATCTCTGTTGATTTAAATAAGCCATTTGTAAGAGTATACTAGCTTTCTTTTTTTCCCTAAAAATGCAATGTCTTTTAAAAATTAAGCATGGTGTAATAGCAACCAAACAGATACTTGCAAAATATTTCAGTGTTTTGAATTGTTCTAGAGTTCAATATAATGTTAGGCAAAATGAGCCCTACTGAGGGAGACAGTTACTACATGTTTTGTCTCTTCTGCAGAATCTGGTCCTTAAAAATGAATGACAAGAATGTAAAACAGGTTGTATTTGTGTGTGGGTGCCAGTGGGAGAAGGAAGACAAAGAGTGAAGGAGAGGGTGGGATATGATCTAAGTATTTTATATACATGCATGAAAACAAACAATAAACCTGTTAATTATTTTTTTTAAATGGGGAGGAAAGATGAGTAATAGTATGAATTGGATCCAAGCATATTTTATGCACATAGGAACTCTCACAAAGAAGCCCTTTTTTACAACTAACATATGTTGAGAAACCATGCTTTCTCTGCAAACAAGCATATCCTCCTTAGTCAGGTCAGACATATGCTCCTGTCTGAGCGTGATAATGAGTAAGAACTTGTCTCTCTAGTAGGACAGGAAAGCAGGTTAAAGATGTGCCAATTGGGTAAGAAGGAATAACACTGTCACTATTTGAAGGTGGATGTGGTAGTGAGGTTAAAGATGTACCAGTTGGAAAGGAAGTTTACAATGTCACTATTTGCAAGTGATGTGCTAGTGAGTGTAGAAATCTGAAGGGATTTGTTAAAGAAGCAAATGAACCAAGAACATCTCCTGAAACTAAGTTCATCAAGGTGTCAAGTTATAAGATCAACGCATAAAAGTATTAACACCATTTTTGAAGTGCTCTTCCCCATGTGGAAGAAAGAAGGAAGAGAAATACAATACTTTTTAACATTCAGCAAAAATAAAATCTATCAACAATATGTTGATAACTGAAATTAAAGACTACTTAAGTAAATAGACACGTTATTTTTTTGGATTGAGACATTCCTCCCACAGTTTTCCAAAAATTGTACCAACAGGCCTTACTTACATACTTCCTCTCAAGATCACAGAAAGTTTTTTCTCTCCTTAAAGACATAGACAATCTTATTCCAAAGCTACTTGAGGAAGGCACAGGCTCTGGCCTAACAAAGCAGTCCTGACAAGGCTAGGACAGTAGGAAGGACCACTCTCCTGGTGTAAGGCCAGTTAAATGGATTCATTCCTAGCATCATGTAGGTAGGAGAGGGGGAGACAATTCCCAAAGAATCCTTAAGGAGATACAAACAGACCTGTTCAGATTTGTAGAAGTGACTTCTGACAGGGGCACAAAAACAGATTATAAAATGGTTGCTTTTTCAACAAATTGAACTAGAACATTCATGTACTTAATGTACTTAATGTAAAATGTAAAAATAGAAGACTTTCCAGAAACACATAGAAAATGTTCAGAATCTAGGGATAAGCAAATAGTTATTAGACTATATCAAAAGAACATTAAATAAAAGAAAAATTGAAACTGGCATCTCACTAAAATTGAAAATAGCCGAGTACTGGTGGCTCACATTTATAATTCTAACAACTCAGCAGGCTGAGATATCAAGATCTAAGAATTGAGATTTGAAGCCAGAGTGGGCAAACAAATCCACTAGACTCTTGTCTCCAATTAACTATCAGAAGGACAGAACCAAGGTGTGGCTCAAATGATAGAACCCTAGCCTAGAGCTGAGAAGGCTAGCTAAGATGGAGAGAGGAGAGAGAAAGAGCAAGTGAGCTAGCTAGCTAGTTCAAACCACAGTACTGGAAAAAAACATTAAGCGTGCTTTTTGACCAGTTGTGAATATGGTTTTAAAAATAAGGCCACAAGCTGAGAGTGGTGGCTGTAATACTGGCTACTCAGGAGGCTGAGATCTGAGGATCGCAGTTCGAAGCCAGCCTGGGTGGGAAAGTCCATGTGACTCATCTCCAATTAATGAAAAATTAAGCCAGAAGTGGTGCTCTGGCTCAAGTGGTAGAGAGCTATCCTTGAACAAAAGGAACTTAGGGTCAGTGCCCAGGCCCAGAGTTCAAGGCCCAGGCCCTGCCAAAAAAAAAGTCAACAGATTGGCAGAAAACATTAGTAAACCTAAATCATGTACCCACTATGGATTGTATCTGTAATATATAAAAACTCAAAATTCCACATAAAAAAATTCAATTCCACATTTAAAAAAATTCAAAAGTGGGCAAAAGAATTAGCTTTATAGATAATCAGTGTTATCAGGAAATTGAAATGAAAGCTAGGAATTATAGCACCACACTTACCAGAATGGCTAAAATATAATGAGATTACTTTCACATTGTTTTAGAAATATCAAGTGGTATAGTTATTCTGGAAAATTATCTGACAGTTTCTTAAAAAAAAACTATTCAACTATCATGTAGCTGAGCAATTAAACTCTCCACAGAAAAATGTTAATTTGTGTTGTTACAAAATCCTCTACCAAAATAATTACATATGCATTTTTTTCTGTGCATGCTAGTTCTGGGACTTGAACTCACAGCCTGAGTTCTGTCCCTTTGTTTTTTTTGCTTGAGGCTAGTCCTCTACCACTTGAACCACAGCTCCACTTAGGGCTTTTTTGGTGGTTATTTGGAGATAAAAGTCTCATGGACTTTCCTGCTTGGCTGACTTCAAACCAAGATCCTTAGATCTCAGACTCCATAGTAGCTAGGATTACAGGTGTAAGCCACCAGTGCCTGGCTGCGTTATTCTTAATAGCCAAACTCAGAACACTGCAGAGCCCCTGAATTGAATTAGGGACCACTGTACAGCCACACCGGTTAAGAAGACACAGACCCTGTACTCAAGCCTTTCAGTAATGTCCAGTAATTACTGGACATTACCCAGTTTACTGTGTGAGTATTTTGTAGAAAATAATACATAAGGAATGAAGAGTAATTGAAATTAAGAAAAAATTCCATTTGGAAGAGGATCAAAAGAAAAGAATACTTAGGAATAGATTTAACAGAAGTGCCAAACTTGTATTTTGAAAACTATAAAACATTGTTGAAATATATTAAACAGATCTGAGTAAACAGAAAGACATACCATACAGCTAGATAATTTTTTTTCTCTTTCCTTTGGGCAGCACTGAATTGAACTCGTAGTTGCACTCGTATGTAAGCACTCTGTTTGAGCCATGCTTCCGGAGCTTTTTGTATTTAGTTATTTTTCAGATAGTGTCTTGCTTTTTTTGCCTGGGCTGGGATCAGACCATGGTCCCTTCCCTGTGCCTCCCATAGCTTCTGGGGTTGGCTTGTTGGTTGAGATGGAAGCTTTGCTAACTTTTTGCCCAGACTAGCCTCAACCACAGTCCTTCTGTCTTTGCTACTGAGTAATTGGGATTACAGGCATGAACCAGCATGCCTAGCTAGATACAAATATTGATGTTTTAAGACAGTAGTTCTTCTCAAATTATTATATAGGTTGATGCTATTGATCTCAAAATCCAGCTAATTTCTTTTTTTTTTTTTAAATTGTGAAAATACGGTACAGAGGGGTTACAATTACATGGGCAAGATAATAAGTACATTTCTGATCAAGCATTGTTTCCTCCTCCTTTGTTTCCCCTTCCCATCCCTTCTCATTCTCCCCTCCCAACCCTCCCCCAACCCCTGCCTCCTGGCCAAAGTTGTAAAGTTTGTTTTTCGACTTAATGACTTGTACATCTCATTGTTGCAATGGGGTCCATCTGTATCCCTATTTAAACGATGTGTTTTTGCCCTTCCCCTCCACAAATTATACCAACATCAAATACAGTGAGAGCAGGGGTTATACCGTGGGGGAGGGACATACAAAGCAACAAAGAAATCATCTTATAAATATGTTAGAAACAATTGCATGAAAGAAAAAAACATTTGAATACTTATCTTGGGGTTCATTTCACCTAACATCAACTTACCTGACCTTTTCTGCTTGTCTCAGACATATACTAGTTATTGCAAATAAGGGAAACCATGGGACCTATGTTTCTTTGGGCCTGGCTTACTTCACTTAATATAATTTTTTCCAAGTCTTTCCATTTCCTAACAAATGGGGCAATGCCATTCTTTCTGATGGAGGCATAGAATTCCATTGTGTATATATATCACATTTTCTTAATTCATTCATCTACTGAGGGGTATCTGGGTTAGTTCCATATCTTAGCTATGGTAAATAATGCTGCAATAAACATAGTTGTGCTGGTAGCTTTAGTATGGTCTTGTTTGTGATCCTTTGGGTAAATGCCTAAAAGTGGGATTGCTGGGTTATAAGGGAGCTCTATGTGGAGTCATTTGAGGAACCTCCATACTGCTTTCCAAAGTGGTTGAACAAGTTTACACTCCCAACAACAATGCAGTAGTGTTCCCTTCTGTCCACATCCCCTCCAGCATCTGTTGTTATTAGAATTCTTGATTATAGCAATTCTAACTGGGGTGAGGTGGTATCTCAATGTTGTTTTGATTTGCATTTCTTTTATGGCTAGGGAGGTTGAGCATTTCTTCATGTGTCTATTGGCCATCCTTCTTTCCTCTTCAGAGAAGTTTTCTCTTTAAGTCTTTAGCCCACTTATTTATTGGGCAGTTGTTCCTTTGAGAACTTGTTGTTGGGGGATTTAATTTTTTGAGTTCCAGGTACCAGCTAATTTCTTTTAAGGAATCAACAAGCTTCTTGTAGAATTTATTTGGAAATGTAGCAGGCCTAGAATCGCTAAAATAATTTTGAAGATGAACAAGTTTGCGTATTCATACTTCTCTACTTCAAAACATAATATAGAGTTACAGTAGTTAAGACATTGTTGACCTATTGTATATTCATAGTTTAGAGTCTAAAATTACAGCTTGAAATTCATGATTCTTTGACGCAGATGAAGCTGTTGTAAAAGTACAGCACGTGAGTGTGCTTAAAAGTGCCTTTTGTCCATGCCATTTTCCATGAAAGGCGGGCCGATTCAAAGGTTGTGTTTTATGAGTGGTGCTTCTGTCATCTGAGTGGGTCTTTACACACACACACACACACACACACATATCTCCCCCCCCCCCTTGTATATTTGAAATGTGAATAGACATACTCTTCTCCTGCAGGTGTTCAGATTTCTCAGCACTGTTGAAAAGATCATAATTTCCACACAAAGTGATAGTGTCAAGGCCTCATAATCTGGTGTCCATTTATAGATGGGCTAATTTCTAGACCCTCTAGTTTTGATTGGCATAACTGTCTTATCTCGGCGTGATGCCATCTTGTCTGAATTCCTCTGGTATAATCTTAATATTCGATAGGTTGTAATCCTGAAGCCTGTTTTGGTCTTTCTTGGTCTGGCATTTTCCTGTATACATGAGGAAAATCTTGTCAATTTCCATCAAAAAGAAAACAGGCCAAGTTGTTTTTTTTAAATTGGATTTGTGTTGAACATATGACTCAATTTATGGACATTAGGCTTTTTTTTGCAGTATTATGCATCTTAATTTCTGAACATGATGTGTTGGATTCAGTTTCTTTCATAATATTTTGTATTTTTATGTAGAGGTCTTGATAGCTTTATTAGTTTATTTTAATGTTGATTTTTGTTATTGAAATGAATATTACTACAGGTACATAACTATATATATTTACCTCTATGTATCTGTATAATGATGATTCTTGTCATGAATCTTTGCTCCATATTCAGTTATATTGTATTTTTTTTGGTTGTTTTTGTTTCTTGGCTTTCTAGTGGGTATATTTTCTTTATTTTTAGCCTCTCTTTCTGTTGTGTGTTAATAGGGATATTTTCCTCTTTATATCTTTTCTGATTTTGGCTTTCTACTCATTCTCTTGTTGAATATTTTATTACCTTTCAATTGATTTTTTTTCTAATTTCCACTGTGACTTCTTCCTTGGGAGACTGTTGATCTTAACTAGATATAACCTTAGAAATAGTTTTGTCCAAAGTGTCTTTGTTTGACTTTAATATCTCATCTTTACTTTTATTATTTATCAACTGGCAAGAAGGCTGTTTCATCATTATATTTGTCTAGATGTTTACCTAGTTTTTTGTTTGTTTTGGTATTACAGGAGTATAAGAACAAGGCCTTTAGCATGCTATTCAAGCACTATACCACATGATCCTCCTGCATGCCTCCTACAGTTAAGAATCAGTACACCCAAATTGATTGTTTTCGATTAGAAATTCACTTTTTACCCAGGCTGGCCTTGAACCTCAATGTTCCTGATCTCTGCCTTTGGGGTGTCTGGGATTACAGTTGTAAACCACTGTACCTGGCCTTTATTTAGTTCTTATCAAAACAGACACATGTGAAGTAGTTTTTTCAATTATGTACCTTTTAATTTTTCCTTTAGGTTTTCCAGTTGACAGAATTATTAGTAATAGTCATAACAAATAGTGACTTGTAAAAGTTCTTACATGTCATAGACTATCTTTGAATTGCTTCCTTTCTTGTCTCATGGAAGTATAGATCCACATTTGTGATGCTTTTGTTTGCCTAACCTCACATTTGCTTATTCATGCCTGTCTATTGTGTTATTTATGATGTTCTCTTTTTTGTGGTTGACTTTGGACAGCCTTGTTCTCATTTTCCAGAGCCTTTTGGTAGACAGAATAGGATAGTTTTTTTTTTGTTTTGTTTTGCTGGTGATAGGGCTTGAACTCAGAGCCTCAAGCTCTCATTAGGCTTTTTCGCACATAGCTGGTGCTCTATTTGAGTTCTGTCTCCACTTCCATCTTTTTTGCTGGTCAGTTGAAGTTAAGAATCTCTCCTAGACCTACTCCAAACCTCAATTCTCAGATCTTAGTGTCCTGAGCTGCTAGACTTACATGCGTGAGCCACCAGTGCCCACAGCCACCAAGTGCTATGTTGTGTATGACTGAGGTGTGACAGAACTGTATAACTTGGCGTATTTAACACTTTGCATACATGAAGTGTTTTGTATGTCAGTGCTAGATGCCATCAACAAGATTCACTGATGGTTAACAGTATCAGTAGTCCAAGTAAAATATGGATCAGAATATTAAGTTTTTACAAGTAAATTAAAAATGTTCAGCAAATTTTTAGTTCAAACCTTCTAGTTGTTTTATTAGCTATTTCTACTTTGGAATGGAATTGTGTTAATATATGTCAGTATATATAATTAATATTTTATATTACCTTTTGCAGAATCAAAGAATTCCATCTGACATGGTGTTTCTTAGAACGTCAGAGAAAGCAGGTATTCTTATTTTTTATTTCTTTTATATTGTTACTGATTTAGTATTTTGGCACTTTGATTTTTATGTTAAAAATAAAAAGTAAAGCCGGGCGCCGGTGGCTTACTCCTGTAATCCTAGCTACTCAGGAGGCTGAGATCTGAGGATCGAGGTTCAAAGCCAGCCTGGGCAGGAATGTCTGTGAAACTCTTATTTCCAATATACCACCAGAAAACCGGAAGTGGCGCTGTGGCTCAAGTGGTAGAGCGCTAGCTTTGAGCTGAAGGGCTGAGGGACGGCACCCAGGTCCAGAGTTCAAGCCCCACGACCAACCAAAAAAAATAAATAAAAAATAAAAAGTAAAATTGATGCCAGTGAAAATTCCTCTTTGATAGTATTTTGAATTTATTAATTTTAAAATCATATGTAATTGTTGATATTTTAAAAATAACTTTACAGTTTGATATGTTTGGTTTAATGTAAACCTTCTAGAACCTTTTTTTTTTTTTTTGGGGTGGGGGGTTTGGTCGTGGGGCCGGAACTCTGGGCCTGGGTGCTGTCCCTCAGCTCTTCAGCTCAAGGCTGGCACTCTACCACTTGAGCCACAGTGCCACTTCCGGCTTTTTTCTTACGTGGTGCTGAGGAATTGAACCCAGGGCCTCGAGCATGCAAGGCAAGTACTCTACCACTGAGCCACCTTCCCAGCCCTAGAACCCATTTTTTGCTTTTTGGCAGTATCGGCTTTAGAACTCAGGGCCTTGACCTTGCTAGTCTACCACCTGAACCCTGCCTCCAACCTTTCAAGCAGTGTTTTCATTCAGATACATAATTGAAGACTAATTCAGTGTTGTCCTTCAAAATTGGTTTGTTATTCTGCATTTGCATTTTATTCATCAGTTCAGCAAACAATTATTTGTACTTAGCACGGTGTTGCTTAGAATTCAAAAGCAATCTAAATTATTAAGTGTGGTTTTTTTTTTTTTTTTTGGTCTGGTCGTGGGGCCTGAACTCTGGGCCTGGGCGCTGTCCCTCAGCTCTTCAGCTCAAGGCTAGCGTTCTAACACTTGAGCCACAGCGCCACTTCCGGCTTTTTTTCCATTTTGCTTATGTGGTGCTGAGGAATCGAACCCAGGGCCTCAGGCATGCAAGGCAAGCTCTCTACCACTGAGCCTCCTTCCCAGCCCTCAAAAGCAATCTAGAGCCATTGGAGCTTTCAAAAGGGGGAATCATGGTTTTTATCTATTTATGTAAGTCCATAGTTAGGCAGTGAATGATTATGCAGGTTCTGTAACAGTGAAAATAGTTGTTAAGGTGTGGAAGAGACAGACAGTTTTGCCTGGGTGAGATGCTGTAGAGTCATAGGAAAAAGCAAGCTTAGATGAGCTGTGTTCTCTACATGGGTCAAGTAGAGAAGTATGTCGGGAGTCTGGACACGTTACTTCCCGACTCTTGGGGCAATTCTTAGTGATGTGATGTGGTAGCAAACCTAGGAGCATTCAGAACTCCTTCTGCCCTGTGCTTGTGATTTACTGGTCAGATCAGCCAATGAGCACCTATATTAATTATTATTAGTTGTAGTATGAATACTCTATAAAGAACAGTGCTGAGCCAGGTGCCAGTGGCTCACACCTGTTATCCTAGCTACTCAGTAGGCTGAGATCTGAGGTTTGCAGTTTGAAGCCAGCCTGGACAAAGTTCAAGAGACATATCTCCAATAAACTACTCCAAAAAGACCAGTGGCACTGTGGCTCAAGTATTAGAGCACTAGCCTTGAGCAAAAGAAGCTTAGGGACAGCACCCAGGCCCTGTGTTCAAGCCCCAGGACTAACAAAACAAATGAGCCTGAGTTGAATTTTGGAGTTGTTGATTTAATTTTTTCTTTACTTATGAAGCATGCTTTTGTTTATTGATTTGCTGATTGATTGATTGATTGATTGTACTGAGGTTTGAACTCAGAGACCATACTTGTAACAGACTTTCTGCCCAGGCTGGCCTCAAACCATGTCCCTCTCAGTCTCAGTCCCTTAGATAACTAGGGTTGCAGACATGAGCCACTGGCCCCTGGCTTTTAACAACACTTTTAAAAGGAACATTTGAAGTTATATGGTAGAGCAAAAAATAGTGGACTGTAGTTATGGCTGTGTACCTTATTGGCGGGTCTGTCATCCACAGAAGAGCTCCCTATCCCTGAGGACCCAAGGTACTCTGGCCCTAGGTAGATGCTATTTCTTCACTGTCACAGAGACTGGCTATCTGCTTTCACAGCTCATTTCCTTTCTAGTCTTTTCTTCCTTTTTCATTTTTTTGTCTCCCTTTCTGTAGCTCTTTCTCCTTTCCTTCCTTCCTTCCATCCCTTTTCCCCATACTGTATTATTATTATTATTATTAATTATTATTATTGCTGCTTCAGTACTGGCTTTGAACTCAGTGCAAGTGCTTGCTAGGCAGGTATTACGCCACTTGGGCCTCTAAGCCATTTTGTGTTTTTAGTTATTTTCCAAGTAGAATCTCATAATTTTGCCTGGTACTGGCTCCAGACTTCTGTCCTCCTTCCTGCAGCCACCCATGTAGCTGAAATTAAAGACATGAGCTACTTCACCTGGACTCCAGTTTCTTTCCTCTTGGTGACACAGCTTATCTCTCTCCTTTTCTTGCCCTGTCACTGTGTGGAGGAGGAGGGAGGGGGAGGGGGAGGGGGGACTGAAAATATGAACCCTGGGCTTCACTTCCCCTTCCTTCACCACTTTTTTCCTATCTGCTGCTGGCTAGGAAACTAAGGTAGCTTTGGAAACTCTTTTAAAAAATATATATATATATATTTTTTTTTATTGTGAAAATACTGTACAGAGGGGTTACAATTACATGAGCAAGGTAATGAGTACATTTCTTATCAAGCATTGTAGCCTCCTCCTTTGTTTCCCCTTCCCATCCGCCCCCTGCCCCCCTACCCAACCCTCCCCCCCACCCCACCAAAGTTGTAAAGTTGTTTTTCGACATAATGACTTGTATGTCTCATTGTTGCAATGGATCCACCTGTATCCCTATTTAAATGATTTGTTTTTTCCCTTCCCCTCCACAAATTATAACAAGAAACATATAGCTTGGCTTCAGGTAATTGAGCGATTTTCCTCCAGGTGCACTACCAAATGGGTTTTGTGTGAGAGAGGAAGAGGGAGAGGATAAAAGGAAAAGAAAACAGGCAGGGAAGGAGAGTCTTAATAAACTTACACTGCTAAGTGCTGAAGTTGCACGTTGGTACATTGTAGTGGCTGATCTTTCCTTAACCTGTATCTCACCTGAATTGCTCTTCATTTGGGGAGGCTTCTTACTGATTCTTTTTGCAAGTAGTAGTATTTGGCAGTATTAGACTATAATTTATTTTTTCCTACTGCAAGTTTTCCTACTAATAGTGCAGTGAGACCATGTGGCATTATAACAGTAGGTTTCATTCACAGCTCATTATGTCTAGTGTAGCTAAGCATGGGAGCTTTTCAGACCAGATCACCCCAAAAGGCTGATTATCTTAGCCATAAACACCTATCAGGACAAATAGTAAATTCTAGCCCTATGAGGCAAGAAATATTCCATCCTTTTTCATTTTTTGGATGTTTGTGAAGAATTAATTCGTTTATAAATGTTTAGTAGAATTCCCCTAGAAAATCTCTGGAACTGCACTTTTTTTTTTTTTTTCCAGTCTTGGGGCTTGAACTGAGGGCCTGGGCACTGTCCTTGAGCTTCTTTTTTTGCTCAAGGCTAGCGCACTACCACTTGAGCTACAGCACCACTTACAGCTTTTTCTGTTTATGTGGTACTGAAGAATTGAACCCAGTGCTTCATGAATTCTCGGCAAGCATTCTACCACTAAGCCAACTTCCCAGCCTGTGTTTTAAAAATTATTGTTACTAATTCAATTTCTTTGCTAGAAACCTATTCAGTAGTCTTATTTTCTCTTGAGTCAGTTTTAGTAGTAATGTTTTAGGAATCTCTCCACTTTATCTAGGTTATCTAATTTGTTCCATACCATTCTTAGTATTCCTTTACAGTTCTTTGTATTTTTATAATGATGGTAGTGGTGCCTCCTTCTCTGATCTTGATTTTAATAGTTTGACTTTTGTTTTCTTAGTAACTAGCTAAAAGTTTATCATTGTTATATTTTCAAAGAACTTTTTAAAATAGTTTTCTCAATTGTATTTCCATTTCTACTGTGTTCTATAAGGTTTGGTATGTTGACTTTCGTATTTTCTTATCTTTTAAAAATATTTTATGCTTCCCTTTATTTTCCTTGGTTGTGTTTTGTCCCGTGGCACATCCTTGATGTGCTCTGCGTGCCCTGGAGCATGGTCTCTGCTCTGGCATTCTGCAGCATTCTCCACGTCTTTGGTGTCTGTTATCTTCTATGTAGTCATCTTGCCTATTGTTGAAAGCCAAGTAGTACATTTGCAACTCTTTGCTGCCACATGTATTTCTCTTTCAAGTATGTCATTATATGTGAGGTTTAGTTTTTTTGGAATGCACACCTGTCTTACCTTAAATCTACTATGACTTTGAATGTAAAGTATGTCTTTTATAGTCAGTATATAGTTGCATCTTGATTTTCCTTCCCAGTGCAATCTTTTGCTTTTATTTTCTGGTCTGCTTTATTTAGGAAATTTACAACACATCAAGATGCACACAGTTGATATAGGCCTCTTAGTAAATATGCACTCCTGTAACTGCTGTTAGCATCCCTGTGTACACTGTGTTCTGTTGTCCTGTTTTTCTGGTTTTCAAGTTCAGAAGGCTTCAGAGCTCTGCTGAGGAGACCTCACACAGTTGATGCCCTGTGACCCAGCAGGGTCTCCCTGTGACCCAAACTCTTTCTCCTGCCTAGTCCTCCTCTTAAAAGTTGTGGCCACTGCCTGTCTTTGCCACTTGACTATTCACTCTTCGCTAGTCACTCCTCTCTGAGCAGAAGGGTTGTCTCATAGTCTCCTACTTTGGTTATTCTCAGCGTTCTTCCCAAGCATACCTACATATGTGCTCTGGCTGTTCTTCGAAGAAACCACTCACCTTTTTTAGGACTTCAGTTATCGTAGTCAGCTAACTTCACATCTGGCCTGGTAGAGGTTAGTGGCCATGGGCTTAATGAAGACTTTAGTCAGTCTCCACCTTTCATTAAACGGGAGGCTTTAGTCCTTTCCTCTTTAGTGTAATTGCTGATAAGGTAGGATTTGCATCTGACCTTTTGCTCTATTCTCTGTTATATTTTGTGTGTATATGTTTGCTACCTGACTTTTTTTGCTTTACATAAAGAGTTTTAATTGCTTTCTGCAGTCCTTGCTGGTATTCTAATCGCTGTTAAATAGATTTCAGAGGTTTTAACATCATCCTTAACATTCCCTATTATTTATGTTTGAACGCTTTTTCTTGTTTTCCAAACATTTCCAGTGTAGTAAGTAAATTGATATTTGTGTTTTAGAGATGCTTTTATTGTAATTGTTCTTTCAATAATTTAGGTAGAAATATACATATGATTGAAAATAATATTGCCAGTATAGAAATACTTTGAGTTAATTAAAAGGTTTGTGTTAGGAATAAATTAAGAACAACATCTAGAATTGTAGAGCTGGAAGATGGTTAGACATGTCCATTTTTTAGCAAAGAGATCATGAGAGTGGAGAACCAAATGTCTGGCTTAAAATCTTATATCATTACCAGCAGTTCTGGAAATTTTCTTCAGCTTCCCAATAGTCTTTTCTAATATTATTGCTCTGGTATGATGAGTCAAAGAGAAGGAAAGGTGCCCTAAGACATTAGGTGAGTGAGTACCCTGCTTGCCCTGAAACATGAGCACTGTCTGGTTATGATATTCTAGAAATGCTGTTTCTCTCTTGTTAATCTCTTGTGGTATCATGATTCTCCATGGTGATAGTCGTGGACCCTTCAAGCACCCTAGCAATTACTGCCTCATCCTCAGGAAAGTGTTTAATAGCGGATTTGTGTAACAATTTTTTTTGTGTGTGGTATTTGTGTTTGAACTTATTGCCTTGCCCCTACTAGGCAGATGTTTACTCCTTGAGCCATGTTTCCAGCCCTTTTGTTTTCTATATTTTCAAATGGAGTTTGGCATTTTTGCCTGGGCTGACTCAAGTCATGATTCTGTCTATTCCCATGTGGCTGGGATGACAAGTACCCACTACCATGCCTAGCTTGTTAGTTGAGACTGGGGAGTATCATTAATGTTTCCCTGGACCAGCCTCAAATCCCTTCCTCCCAATCTTTTCACAAATAGCCACATGAACCACCATACCTGGGCTACACTAAATTTTTGCTTTTTTTTAATACTCCTTGGCAGTTATTAATGCATCTGAGTTGAGGACTTCACTGTTTAAACCTGTTGGGTCTATTGTATTCTTCAGTTGTTCTTTTTTTTTTTTTTTTTTGTCAGTCACGGGGCTTGAACTCTGGGCGTGGGTGCTGTCCCTCAGCTCTTCAGCTCAAGGCGAGCGCTCTACCACTTGAGTCACAGTGCCACTTCCTGCTTTCTGGTGGTTTATTGGAGATGAGAGTCTCTTGGACTTTCCTGCCCAGGCTTTGAACCACGATCCTCAGATCTCAGCTTCCTGAGTAGCTAGGATTACAGGCGTGAGCTACCTGCGCCTGGCTTGATTTCAAGTTTTCTTATTGCTTACTTTTCAGAAAACATGCAAATTTTTTACATTATCTGGTGATACTTTTTATACATATTGCATATTACAGTAAACTGTTTAACCGTGGTAAGCGCTGAGCGTAAGTGTGGCATGGTGGGTAGGCTGGGTGGCAGGGCTTATCACTAGAGCCGGGTGAGTTGGCCCATGGTGGCCCCATTTGGACTATGTATTCGTGAGGAGTCACTCTATTGAGCCATCAGAGGATTGTTTAGGGTGTAAATGAAGCTGTTGATGGATCTGGTGACTGATGGCTTAAATTCCAATTAATCAATTGCTTCATCAGTTTCTTAATTCAGATCAAATATCTCTTGAGTGCACATAGTTCTTTCAGTGGTATTAGGAGAAATTAATGCTTTAGAACTAATTTTCATCAATCTCTTATAAATGTCAATATCTTTTTCACTTGTATCCTAAGTGATGACATTATAGTTTATGTGTTTGTGACTTATTACAGTACCTCAGCTGTCACCTGTTAGTGGGCCCGAGGGTTGGTAAATGATATTGTATTCATCCGGGTTGTCTCTGTAGTACTATTCATCTTGCCAGATGGAAATTTTCATTCAGAGTCATTAAGTCATACAAATGATTTAAAAATTAAGTTTAATGGCCGATGATCTGCTCTTAAATCTGCAAAGCCGGTGTCTGCTTTCCTTTGGTTGGTCATCCACTGTGGCCCATCCCTCAGAGCAGTGCGTCTGTAAGCTCTGCAGGCCTCCTCCTGGTGCTGCTTGGTACACATCACCACTTGATGGGACTCTCCAGTGTGACATAGCTGATCTTAATTTGATGGTCGTTAAACCTGGCCTCTCCTGTCTACTCTTGTCAGTTATACAAAATAAAATGAAGACATGATAAGGAGTCTGTAATAGAATGTAAGTGGACCCGTTTAATAATTCACTTTTGTTGAGCTTCAGCTCACATGAGTTGCATTTAGTGTTTCTGTGAAAAAATTATTAGACTAGGTTCACTTTTTCCCCACTTAGATCTCCAGTCATATCCCTCAGTAGAAATTTAATAATATTAACTATGCTTAGGAAAAAGCCTGTCAAATTAGTTAACATGAAATGTTTCTTTTAAAGAAAGTCACCCACACATTTTGCAAAGTTTAATATGCTTATAGAGATCTTTACATATTGGTCTCACTTTCAGAAACAGTGTTAGAAATTAAAGAGATTCTAGAGTCTCACCTGTTACTTCAATTTTAGAATACAAACTCAGAGCAACATGGACATACTAAAACTGGAATCTCTCTGGGCACCAGAGGCTTATGCCTGTAAACCTAGGTACTCAGAAGCCTGAGTTGGAGAGTATTGTGGTTCAAAGCTAACCTGGGCAAAAGGTTTGCAATACACCTTCTCAGTCAATAAAAAAAAACAAAAACAAAAACACAAAAATCTGGGTATAGTGGAACACATTTATCATGGTAGCTTTGTACAAGAAGTGCATATAGGGCTGGGAAGTTGACTCAGTGGTAGAGCGCTTGCCTTGCATGCCTGAGGCCCTGGGTTTGATTCCTCAGCACCATATAAGCAAAAAGAAAAAAAAGCCAGAAGTGGCGCTGTGGCTCAAGTGGTAGAGTGCTAGCCTTGAGCTGAAGAGCTGAGGGACAGCGCTCAGGCCCAGAGTTCAGGCCCCACAACTGGACCAAAAAAAAAAAAAAAGAAGTGCATATAGGAGCATTGTGATCTGTACCATCCAGAGATACATGTGAAGTCCTCTCAGAATTTAGCAAAGGAAAATGTGGTAGAGTATCTGCCTGACAAGCCTAAGGCCCTGAGTTCAAACCCGAGTACTGCCAGTTTTTCTCCTAAATTGGAAAAGTCATGCAAATTAATTCTCTTTGCAATTAAACATGAATTTGTTATGTTTTATCTGTTTCCCTAAATCCTAAGAATTGGTTTTTTTAAAGTTTAGTGTAATTGTGTCTTTAATTCTGTAAAGTATTATGATTTTCCAATGAACCTGTCTATATATACCAGATATGCTTGTGTACATATGAAGATGTGTGTACACAAAAAGCACCGAGATCACAGATATTTGTGCACTGTGTATACACAAAGTGCATAGATCACAGATATTTGTGTACCCACATCTACCTACATGAAGACACACAGGGATGCATGCACCTAAACAGATGTGCATAGACTTTCATGTAGATGCCTTAAGCTACATGCATGCACAAAAGACTTGTGTAAACACATATATGTAAATATATACAACTATATGCATGCTCCTATGTGCACATAGTAATAGATGTTCATGAGCACATACATGTAAACAGCACAGGTGCACACACAGAACTACATGTATACTAACAAGGATGCAGCATATAAACAGATAACAGATACACAGATACATTGGATACACAGCTACTTACATATAGATGCACATTAAAAACCTCATGTATATACACACATACACACACATACACATACACTCTCTCCCTCACCTTCTTTTCCTTTCTCTCACCTTCCATTGTTCTTACCTGAAAGGTAGGACTTTATATATATTGTTCTATACTTTATTTTCTTTCCATAGTAAGATACTGAGATCTACTTTTGTTTTGTTTCTTGCTTTTTTAATTGTTGCATGTACAGCTTTATTCAGCTACCTCTCTAGTCATCTTTCCTTAGCCTTTTTTTGTTGAAAACAGTATTGCAAATGTCACTTTGTGTATTTGCTATTCTGTCTGTAGGGTAGATTCTAAAAAGAGGGTGTTGTGGCATGGTCTGAGGATAAATAGCTTTTTGTTATTTGATATTTCTTCATATTTGAAATTTGTTGTTGCATTTCATTGTAGCTGTACCTTTATTTCAATACCCTTTTTTATTGTGGTAATTGTAACATTTTTTTTTAGCAAGGTAATATCACACATTCTTGGAGGTTTTTAATGTATATTTTATTATCCAATCATGTTAAAAGTAAAAATGATCTATGTAACTTAAAAAATAACAGCTAATATTATTAGGCAAGGCAGATTACTAGGATTAGGGGTACAGCTCAGTTTCTCTAAGTTTACCTGAAGCTCTGGATTCAGTCCCCAGTGTTATAGAAACACATGCATGTGCATGCATGCACGCACATACATATACAGCTATGTAAAATACTTTAATAGGCAAGAACACCAAGCAGAATATGTGATTTAAAAATTTAATGACTCTGTCTTTTCCCCAGACTCGTTCTTTGCAAAAGTCAGATATATTCTGTAAAATGAAAGCTGTGAAGTTCTTTGTTCTGGGAACTTCCTTTTGAGATGTGCATTGAGAGCACTTATGGCTCAGGAGAAATTTCTCCCATGCAGTTGTTCCATAGTGTTGATGGTTTCCCCTCTGCCTTCAAGGTTCGTGTTTTATTAGAACGGACCAGCTAGATGGTGAGACCGACTGGAAGCTGAAGGTGGCAGTGAGCTGCACTCAACGGCTGCCGGCGCTGGGGGTGAGCATTCTCAAGATGGTGCGACCTTTTATTCTTTCACAGTGGCATCTGGGTGGTAGGGATGCTTCTGTTGACACCTGGTAACTTATTTAATGTATTGAAGATATGCTGTATCATTTTTATTCCTTAGGAAAAGTGATGCCAAAATAACTTAGGTGTTTCCCAGCTCATAATCTGTTTTAGGTACTTTTGAATGTTCCTGTCCACTTGATAACTTTCTCGAAGTGGGGGGAGATTGGATGACTCAATCCCCTTTTGCTAGCTGATTTACTCCCTCACTTTGTGGAATACGGCAGCCATTCTTGCCCTAATGCAGCCATTAAGGTATTGGTTTGCTCCTGGGTCTAACTGGCCCTCCCCTTCCATTCCCTGCTGCAAGTCCATTTGGTGTTTACCTTGTATTCATTTATGTGTAATGGTGATCTCAGTGTGAAAAACTTTGTCTTGTATGATATTCTGGCATTTTGTGAATGGTAAAGGAAGACGGATTGTCTAAGAGTGTTGTTTGCCCAAGCAGTGTTGGTCAAGGGAAGGAAGGTGAGTACTCACAGATGAGCGGCTCTGTTTCATCTGGTTGTGTCAGGGCAGGACTGGCTGCCCCATTGCACACAGGCTGTAACCATCAAGGCCGGTAGGACGTTCTTCTTTGTGCTAGACTTTTTGGAAGTGAAGTATATTTGGCATGGTGAGGACTTGGGGGTGGCTTGTTTATTCAGGCATTTTAGTGTGGCCCATATTTCAGGTAGTTCCTGAGTTAGAATTTATTACCTATGTGTTTGGTATCTTTGTTAAGTAGGTGTTCTAACCATTGAAGCCACACACATACACCCAACCCTCTTTGCTCTGGTTGTTTTTGAGATAGGGTCTGGAATTTATGCTTGGGGAACCTAGACCACTATCCTCCTATTTATTTATGCTTTCTGCATAGCTGGATGACAGGTGAGTACTGTAATGGTAGCTTTTTATTTTGTTCCTCACCCTTGCTATTTCTTGTTGGTGTTTACTGCTTGAAAATAATATGTAGATATGTATATAGTATAAAACCAGATATATGCAAATATGCAGCCCACTTTTAGTTTTTCCTGTCCTGGACACAGAAATATTCTTCTCTTCTCGTGTGTGTGTGTGTGTGTGTGTGTGTGTGTGTGTGTGTGTGTGTGTGTGTGTGTGTGTGTGTGTGTGTGTGTGTGTGTGTGTGTGTGTGTGTGTGTGTGTGTGTGTGTGTGTGTGTGTGTGTGTGTGTGTGTGTGTGCGTGTGTGTGTGTGTGCGTGTGTGTGTGCGTGTGTGTGTGCGTGTGTGTGTGCGTGTGTGTGCGCGCGCGCGCGCGCGTGCTTAGGAGATACTTTGCTAGCCTGGGGGTTACACTCAGGGCCTTGCTTATGCTAGGCAAGTACTCTATACTGAGCCACATCCTAGCCTACTCTGTATACATCTCCTGTGGACATTATGTCACCCTCTGTCCCCAGGTCAGAAGTTTATTTTGGAAATTGTTTGAACCACCAGCACCCTGCTAGCTTGATCTTCTTAAGTCTTGTTCTTAAATTTTGTTGGAGTGAGTCAAAGTCCTGTGTACTTTCACACTTACTTAGTCTTACTGCTAGCAAGGGCCGGCCTCCCTGGCTCTTTGGCAATCCATTACACCCCTTTAAAGGTTCCTCTCAACTCTGACTAGTCAAAACAGCAAGGCATGGTGGTGTATGCCTATATCCCCTGATACTCAGCAAGTAGGAGGAGCAGTGTTTGAGGCCAGCCCAGGCAAGAAGTTAGTGAGACCCCCATCTCAACAGACAACATTAAGTGTGTTTCTGTGTGACTGTGATCGATCTTAGCTGCACCGGGAGACAAAGGTAGGAGATGGTCCAGAGCACGTCTGAGGCAAAAACATGAGACCCTATTTGAAAAATCATGTCCAAAAAAGGTCTTGGGGGGTCTTAGCAAGTCCAAGTCATTGAGTTTAAGCCTCATTACTGCCAAAACCCTAAATACAATGGAACCCTGTTCCCTTCCTAATTCTGCAACCTCTGGGCCTTCAGCCTCTGTAGCCCAGGGCAAAGGCAGGTATAGTGTTGGCATCACGAACAGATGCTAGTTGAGCCCTCTGGATTTCTGCAGATTTTTATCTCCCTAGCTTTTTCCTAGCATCTACAAATTTAGCAGGCCAGTTTCCATGAGCTCTGGTCTCTGTCTCCTGAACTCAGAGCATGTGTCTCTCTCCTGTCTGTAAGGTGTTCAACTTGATGTAAGAATGGCCAGGGTGGTCACACAGCTATTTGTGGGCTCTGTGGTTGCAGAGTTGCTGTCCCTGTGTGTTGTCCTTTGCGAGAGGGCAAGTATCATATTAGTTAATAAAACATTGCTTGTAGAATTTCTTGATTAAGTTTTAATGAGCAACAACTGCCTATTGACTAAACAAGTTACGTGACGGTTCTAATTTTAACGAAAATTAAAACAACTGTTTGTTTCGTGAGGATACCTCCGTCCAGGAAGGCTGGAGTTGACCAGGTTAATGTTTTCTTCTCCTAGCAAAGCACATTAGCCCTAATCTCGTCTTCCCTCAGACACTTTTCAGTCGTCTCTCTTAGATTGCATTCCTTGTAAAGGAAGTATAGGGTAATTTTTCATTACTCATAAAACAGAAGAAAGCCACTCATAATTTACCCCTCTCCTCTGGCTGCCATTCACATGTGATCCACCGTGTCCTGGTGCTGCGTCACCCTTCCCTCCCCTGGCTTCTCCCTACATGCTTGTCCTGTGAGACAGTGCCTGTATGCTTTTTTCTCTAGAGGGTATTTATTGCTGTATGTTTGATGAAAGATTTTGGTAGTTTTTGTTTCATATTGCTTCCTTGAGACTGTCTTGCTGTATAGCCCAGGCTACCAATGAAGTCAGCATTTTCCTGCCTCCAGACATTCTGGGGATTTGAGACAGGGCACTAGACATGACAGGTTTACACATTCTTCTGTAGATTTTCATAGTAGTAGCTCGGCATATTTATATAATATGACCCACAAGTATTTTAAAGTGGTTTCAAAGTGGCTCTGAATTTTATTGTGGACGTACACAAGACTGGGGAAAATACAGATCCCAGGCACTGCTTGGGGGGTGGAGGGAGGGCACGAATCCAGGCACTGCCGTGCGGGGGTAGGGGGGTGAGGAGTGGCAGCACAGATCACAGCACAGACATGGGGAGCAGTGAGCACAGACACTGACGTGGGCAGCAGTGACCACAGACACTGACGTGGGCAGCAGTGACCACAGACACTGACGTGGGCAGCAGTGATCACAGACACTGACGTGGGCAGCAGTGACCACAGACACTGACGTGGGCAGCAGTGATCACAGACACTGACGTGGGCAGCAGTGACCACAGACACTGACGTGGGCAGCAGTGATCACAGACACTGACGTGGGCAGCACGGATCACAGACACTGACGTGGGCAGCAGTGACCACAGACACTGACGTGGGCAGCAGTGATCACAGACACTGACGTGGGCAGCAGTGACCACAGACACTGACATGGGGAGCAGTGACCACAGACACTGACGTGGGCAGCAGTGATCACAGACACTGACGTGGGCAGCAGTGACCACAGACACTGACGTGGGCAGCAGTGATCACAGACACTGACGTGGGCAGCACGGATCACAGACACTGACGTGGGCAGCAGTGACCACAGACACTGACGTGGGCAGCAGTGATCACAGACACTGACGTGGGCAGCAGTGACCACAGACACTGACATGGGCAGCAGTGACCACAGACACTGACGTGGGCAGCAGTGACCACAGACACTGACGTGGGCAGCAGTGATCACAGACACTGACGTGGGCAGCAGTGACCACAGACACTGACGTGGGCAGCAGTGACCACAGACACTGACGTGGGCAGCACGGATCACAGACACTGACGTGGGCAGCAGTGACCACAGACACTGACGTGGGCAGCAGTGACCACAGACACTGACGTGGGCAGCACGGATCACAGACACTGACGTGGGCAGCACAGATCACAGACACTGACGTGGGCAGCAGTGACCACAGACACTGACGTGGGCAGCACTGATCACAGACACTGACGTGGGCAGCACTGACCACAGACACTGACGTGGGCAGCACTGACCACAGACACTGACGTGGGCAGCAGTGACCACAGACACTGACGTGGAGAGCACTGATCACAGACACTGACGTGGGCAGCAGTGACCACAGACACTGACGTGGGCAGGTAGTGATCACAGACACTGACGTGGGCAGCAGTGACCACAGACACTGACGTGGGCAGCAGTGATCACAGACACTGACGTGGACAGCAGTGATCACAGACACTGACGTGGGCAGCAGTGACCACAGACACTGACGTGGGCAGCAGTGAGCACAGACACTGACGTGGGCAGCAGTGACCACAGACACTGACGTGGGCAGCAGTGATCACAGACACTGACGTGGGCAGCACGGATCACAGACACTGACGTGGGCAGCAGTGAGCACAGACACTGACGTGGGCAGCAGTGACCACAGACACTGACGTGGGCAGCAGTGACCACAGACACTGACGTGGGCAGCAGTGACCACAGACACTGACGTGGGCAGCAGTGACCACAGACACTGACGTGGGCAGCAGTGACCACAGACACTGACGTGGGCAGCACGGATCACAGACACTGACGTGGGCAGCACGGATCACAGACACTGACGTGGGCAGGTAGTGATCACAGACACTGACGTGGGCAGCACGGATCACAGACACTGACGTGGAGAGCACTGATCACAGACATAGTAGCATTTGGGAAATAGTTTTCTTGCTTTTGTGATGAAGCAAATTTATTAACAACCATGAGAGTCAGTAATTTTCAATAAATCATGACTTGCTGATTTATTTCAAAAGATCCATATAGCAGTAAACAATACCATTTACATTTAATTAGTTTTATTGAATGAAAGGCAATTTTATTTGTAATGAACCACATGTTATGATTAAGGATGTATTTTAATGACCTTTAACTAATGTGAACAAATGTTGCCCTTGACCTAATAGCAGAGGCTTTCCTAGATTATTGAAAACTTCAGAATGATTTTTAAATTATCATGAAAAGCTTCAAATGACATTCTCATTATTGTGTCATTATTCAGTCATTTGATGTCTAATATACGAGATGAAACACACTCTTCTAAATATTCATGTGTATGGAGAAATGAGGATTGTTGCCAGCTTTTTTTCCCCCCGTTTTAAAATGTAGGCTCTGGTATGAAAGGTTCATGTTTTGAAAATCACTCTGATGGTATAGTATTTAAATGAGTTATTCTGCTGAGTACTGGTGGCTCACACCTTTATTTCTAGCTACTTAGGAGGCTGAGAATGGGGGAGTCAGATGGGGAGGAATCACAGTTTGAGACTAGCCCACGCAGAAAAGTTTATAAGACCCCTTCTCAGCTGTAGCTGGACAAGGTGATGCATGCTTATCTTCTTAGCTACAAAGGAGGCTAAGATGGGGAGGTTTGCAATTCCGGGTCAGCTCAGGCAAAAAGCCTGTAAGATTCCATCTGAACAAAAAGGCATGGTAGTGTACACTCATCCCATCTATGATAAGATGTTAAAACAGGCTGGTCAGAATCTGGGTAGGTGCCTTAAAGTTGTGGCTCTGTGGTAGAATGTCTGCCTAACAAGCATGAGGCCTTAAATTCAAAGCCCAGTACCAAAAAAGAAAGTTAATAAGTATAAATAAGATAAAGTAGGATTCATTTTCAGATTTGCTGTATCCATAGGTTATTCTGGCAATTTATTGGACGCTTTGGACCTTTTTCTACAACTCTCAAGTTATTTTATGCTGTAAACTAGCTGCACCTTAACTTGACTGTAAGTTGTCTGTGTGGTCTAAGCTGCAGTCACAACCCTGTTGGAATAAGCTAGTATGTTCAGCTCTGTTCCATCAGACTAGCCTCTGTTCCCTGGTGAGTGGACAAGTCGTTCCTGTTTCCCCAGCCCGGAAGGATTGGCAGTTAGCTTCCACAGTTGCGTGCACTCAGAGGGATCTGAGAGGCAGGTGAGGCTGAGTCTCCTGAGTCTCCCTGAGTCTGAGACCCTGGGCTGCAGCTGGGCTTCAGGGTTGGCAGGGCAGCTGCCCTGTGGAAGTGCCCCGCATGCCCTGAGCGCCACCTTTTATCACCTGCAGCCTTGGTCCTCCGCATAGAGGCATCTTTCCAAAAGATTGTTTCAGTATCAATCCAGAGTGATTTTGGAGGTTCCGTAATGAACCTCTGTCTTTGGATGCCTTGTGTTGTGTTACTGTAGAATTCTTCTGATTCATGCGATGAAACTTGACCAGTACACTCAAATAAAATGAGTTTCTGTCTGTGTTGAGAGCCCAGAGGAGGTAGTCCAATGCTGATGGGACAGTCAAATCATATTTGATATGTGACACCCCACACCAGAGAAAGGACTGCCTAGTGAGCAGGTTTGCAGTCCCCCTTCCACGCTGCTAGGTGTAAGGGAAGGTGTTCCTGCTGCATTCAGAGGCCTGAGTGGTTCCCTCTCTGGGTCTCCTCCACTCACAGAGACAACACTTTATAGAGTACTTACAATAAAGACTTAAAGGAAGCTTAACACAAAACTAAACTTCACGGTATCTAACAGTGCTTAACAGCATTTAACACTTCTTCATACTGTCCAGCTCCTTCCCCAGTGTCCTTAGTCAGTTAAAACACAGTCCATCCATTACAGAGCTGGTCTTAAACTTCTATTCTGTCATGTGCCATTTGAACTTACCAGCTAGACAAACTGAGGGAAAATCTCCAGACAATCATGACGAAGTCATTCATATCTACCCCCCCCCTACTCTCCAAGGTTTAGTTGTTACAAAATCATGGCATCCCATTTGTTAGTCTTTTTATGTCCCTAACTCTTCCCCTGATGTTTCACCTGGGATTGTATGCAGGAAGGACAAAAGCATGCTTTCAGAGGAGAAATTTTTTATGTAACTAACCTGGCCAGAAGGACACATGTTTAAGAATCAGGTCAAGAGGAGATCCTGAATTTCCAGAACTTTACAAGATCTTTCTGTGATCATCCCCACTCCTTTCATCCCAGCCATATGTCTTGGGAGTGGCCTGGAGAACATTGCTTTCTCAGCTGGAGAACGCAGTATCCAAATTGCCTCACCAATGTCAGGAACCTCAGACTCTTGGTCCACTGCTACAAGCCACAGCAAGCACATGAGATGTCCTTGGGGACTGGTGAGGGAGCAAGGGTTCTGTCTTTGTAGGCTGGAAAGGTTCACCTTCCTGGTGATGTCCTCTTGACCTGCAGATCTGGCTAAGGTCACAGGGTGTGACTGCCACGTGTCAGTAGTTTAGACTGATAACTGGTAAGCACGAAGCCCTGAGTCTAAATAAACCCTTGTGCCATCAAAAACAAAAAAACCTCTAGCACATAATACATGAATAATTTTAATTAGTGATTAAAAAAATTCCAAGTCAATTTATTTCAATGTAACATTGAAATTAATCCTTTTCTTTTCTTTTTGTATTCCAGGATCTTTTTTCTATCAGTGCTTATGTTTATGCTCAGAAGCCACAACTGGATATTCATAGTTTTGAAGGGACATTTACCAGGGTGAGTTAAAATATTTTATTCAGTTTAACAGTACCCATTATCGTCATAAATTAAAGGTAGTAGGCCCTTGTTCTGAGAGAATAATTCAGTCTAGAGTAATTTGCACAGAAGCTTTGGACTAAAAAGGGAAAAGCTAGAGGAAGTGCCAAATTCTTGGGTGTGTTTTTGTTACTCGTATTCCTGTGAGGTACTTCAGTGCAGATTTTCTGATTTCTTGACATAGTTAGCATTTGGTAAAATCTTTTCACCTACTACATGAGTCAGTATAATGATATAGTTTAGCAGTTCATTTGGCTTTCAATAATAGTTGGTATGCTACGATGTTTGCATGATTTCTAGCTATTGAATCATTTGGGTGTATGCTTTTTTGAACATTTCCTCAAGTACTAGATGTATTTTATTCCACATTCATTTTGTTATGGCATTTGGTAAACTCTTTAAAGGTCTTTAAGCTCCTCTACCCCTGTCTACTACGATTGGAAGAATTCCATATCTTTTTTTTTAGCTTCTATTTATTTTATTAGCTAATAACATACCATAAATAACTTGCAGTAAGGGATTTTAATATGTGGCTATGGTTTATTTTTAATTTATACAACCATCTTTAGAAGATTTCTGTTGTTTCACTCTTTTGGTCACACGAAATTGACAGGCAGTGTCATCACTTACAGAACTTAAGTGACATCTTATATACAAACCGTGCATATGCAAATGAGGGGACCTGTGAGGTTGTTTAGAGTCTGTGGAGAGGTGGATGTCACTTCATAGTTATTTCTGTATGTGCAGCAGACAAGATCCCATGGAAGAATAGGAGGAAGTGTATCCAAGTGGTAAGGATTATGAAATGAGTTTCAAAATACAGCTCTTTCTGTTCTTTTACAAAAAATTATTTTGATAAAAACAAATTCTTTTGAAAGGTCATATATGAGAAAAAGTATTATAAATAGGTATTTTTGTTTATACAAAAAGTTTGAATATAATCACTGTTAAGAATTTGGAATATCAATGCTGGTTGCCACTGGTTCATACCTGTAATCCTAGCTACTCAGGAGGCTGAGATCTGAGGACCATGATTCAAATCCAGCCAGGCAGGAAAGTCCATGCGACTCTTATCTCCAGTTAACCACCAAAAAGATGTAGCTGTGGCTCAGTGATAGGCCACCAGCCTTGAATAATAGCTTAGGGTCAGGGTCCAGGCCCCAGGACTGACACTTAAAAAAAAAAAAAGAATTTGGAATATTATTTTCTTTCCTCCTTTCCTTCCCTTTCCTTCCTTTTTCTTTCTAGTTTATATTGCTTATGATTTTCTACAAGTCAGAGGTATTTGCTAGACAACGTAGAAGCATTTCAAGGTCTAAAAATTGAGAGTAGTCTGGTCAAAACCCTGAAGGGAGGAGTGTGTGGCTGTTGTAGGAGATGTAGAAGCAGAAGCTATCCAGATTATCAGAAGAAGACTGTAAGGACTTTCAGCTTAGAAGAGAAATGGTAACTCTGGTGAGCTTCAAAGGATACCTTAGACTTCCTGGTTCCTTAGGTTAGTTGAGCCCATCTAAGTTTGTGTATGTCCTCACAGCCTTCCAGCACTGTACCAGCCAATGATAAGGGTAAATAGGACCACTTACAGCTCATATGTGCCACATACATGTGAGACAGAAAATTCTACACACTGGAAGTGAGGGGCATGTCCATAGTCAGGGCATAGCAGAGGACAAGAGATTGTCCAAAGACTCTGGCGTCATGGAGGGGTCTGCCTTCAGAAGAGGAGCTCCTGGTGGCGTCCTGGGTCTTCTCTCTTGGCTGGCAAATGAACTAAAACATGCTAATCAGAGGTGGCCATTTGGGGGACATACATGTACAGGGTATTTCCATAGATGGTTGGTGTTTCTAGGAGCCCTGATAAGAACGAAAAGGATGAAATTGATCTTTCTTAGATAAGAGTGACATTTAGAATGGACATTGTCATACCACTCCCAGAAATGGTAGTTCATAGAAGATATTAGGCTTTAATGTATGGTAGACATGAACACATTCCAGCTTCCCTTCTTAGAATAGAATCCTCTACTATAGCAGGTTTAGTCAACATTCATTATTATGATTAGAAGGGACCAAACAAAGAAGATAGAAGGGAAGAGAGAGAGAAAAAAAAAGAAGGAAGAGAGGCAGGGAGGGAAAGAGGAAGGGAAAAGCAGATAGTGAGAAACAAAACTTATAACAAATTCTAAGCCTGGCATTGGTGGCTCATGCCTATAATCCTAGCTTCTCAGGAGGTTGAGATATGAGGATCGTGGTTCAAAGCCAGCCCAGGCAGGAAAGTCTGTGAGACTCTTATCTCCAATTAACCACCAGAAAAGTGGAGGTGATGCTGTGGCTCAAGTGGTAGAGCTCGCCTTGAGCTGAAGAGCTGAGGGACAGCGCCCAGGCCCAGAGCTCAAACCCCATAACTGACCAAAAAAAAAAAAAAAAAGAAAAGAAAAGAAAAAAATATCTAAGCTGGATGCTGGTGGCTCACACCTATAATCCTAGCTACCCAGTAGGCCGAGATCTGAGGATTACAGTTCAAAGCCAGCTCTGGCAGGAAAGTCCATAAGACTCTTCTAGTTAGCCGGCAGAAAATCAGAAGTGGTGCTATGGCTCAGAGTGCTAGCCTTGACCTAAAGTGCTCAGGGACAGTGCTCAGGCCGAGTTCAAGCCCCCAAACCTCCCCAGAACCATCCAAATCCTCTAAAAAAAAAAAAATCAAAATGAAAAACAGAAACAAGAACTCTAAGGCAAAGCAATGTCTTAACAGTGCAACAAACCTAATCAATCTCACTTAAATATAGTTAACCAACTAGGTAATATAGAACATAATAAGTTAGGGATTAACTCAAGAATAGAAAATGTAAATGAGTTCTAACTGAGCTCAGGAAAACATAGAAGAGCATGAATGTATCTGAGAAGTGAAGGCCTTGCTGACAGTGTACCCAGGAAGATATATGAAAGTACACTATGGTGGGGAGAAATGAGAAAGCAAAAGATGTGCAAACCATCAGGAAGCGACAGATTTCAAAGATCCAGGAAGTTAGCTTGGCACGTTACTCTCAGCCCACTGAACACGGTCAGAGCAGATTAGTAACTTTAAGAGCCTTGAGGAAGACAATGTGGACCAAGAATTCTTGAAAATCAAAGCAATAGAGAGCCAGAGTTCAGCTGGCAGAAATCAAAGGGTTACACCATGTGTGTTTTTGCTTTATTCAGTGGGCTTTGGGGGAGGAATTTAGTGAATACTGAGGACATTAATGTATCTAAGATTTAAATCTAAGGTTAAACAGAGTAGACGTATTTTGGGACATGATCACTGAATGCTCCCTTGGACTTGGAGTTTCTTTGTCATGCCCACATTCTTGTGCCTGGGTCCTGGGTTCAGCAGTGTGAGAAGACAACAGTATGCACAGTTTGACTTAGAAAATGGGGCATCTTTGTTTCTAAGTCTTGGAATGGGATTGCTATGGGATACCTACTTCATTAGATACAGGGAGGTCTTTTTGAGCTTGGAATAGGGAGGGAGTCTTCTTTCACTGTACGGTCATCTGTCCTTGTCCTTGGGTGGATGGTGTAAGGCCTACCCCTTCTTAGGGAACCAAAATCTATACATGCTTAAATGAAGTGTGTAAAACTGTAAAATAATTGACATACATTCTCTCATACGCTTTTAATCTCTAGAATACTTCTGACATCTAACTCCATGCAAATACTGCGTAAGTAGTTATGTAGTAGACAAGAAGGACATGGAATTAAGGCATGTGTATACTTAGTACAGATGCAAGCATTGTAGGTCTAGCACTACTAAAATGTACCCGAAGGTAACATGGCAGACCACTGCTTGAGAAAGATTGAGGGAGGCTGGGCGGCTACAGCATTGTGTGCGCACACATCTTGTTCACATGGATTCAGTCAAGTTCTTGGAGCATGGAATATTCAAGTTTGGCATTTTAGATCTTTCTGGAATTTTTTTCCCCAAAGATTTTTTTTTTAAAATCTCTTAACTGAATCCACATATTCAGAGCCTGAGGATTTAGATTTTTGTGAAATTATACATGAAAGGATCAGTGAGAGGGTCCGTCACATCCATGCCAGGGGACCATGCGGAGGCAGGCAGGCACAGGAGAAAGATTAGTGCAAGGTTTATTAGAGGAGCCATGTGTGCCCCGGAGAGAGAGCACATGGCAGCCTCCACTACCTAGGTAGCAGCAGCTGGCGGCGGGGGTGGGGGTGTAGGAAGTAAGGTAGATGGGAGTTCAGGTGGGTCTGGGTGTGGGGGGAGGAGGGGCCAGCAGGTCTGGGTGGAGCTGAGGGCCAAAGGTAGGCATAATGCCTACAATATGTATTTCACAAGTGGAAGTGAAGTTGCCTCTGTTTTAGCCAACTTTCAGTCTGATTGTACTAAGAAGAAAGAAGCTTAATCATTTGCTAGTATTGACCTTTTTAATTGTGTGCACTCTGCATTTACTCCTTAAGGCTGTTTTGCTTAATAGAAAAGGGGATACTCAAGGATTTTTAAGTATTCACTCACTGTCACATCCTGCTGCATTTTCTTAATTAGATCAGGGGAAGCTGCAAAGTGCACATAATTTCCTCAGTGCTCTGGTTTGACTATGTCCCAAGTCCACATGCTGGGAACTTGACCCTTAATGTAGCAGTGTTGGACAGGGACCTTTAAGAGGTGGTTATTCAGGAGGACTTGCGTGATGAGTGAAGGTCACTGTTGTAGAAGTGGTTCTGTTATCACCAGAGTGGGTTCCTGATCAAAGCAAGAGTTTGGCTCCTTTCCCCTCTCCCAGTCACACATATATTTACTGTAGGGTACCTTCTGCCTTGTTAAATGAATAGCTCCAATCTTGCACTTTCTCATTTCCAGAACCGTGAGTCAAATTTCCTTTTATTTATAAATTCCCTAGTCTGTGGTGTTTTGTTATTTTAGCAGCAGAAAGTAGACATGAGCATTCTCCTTCACTGTAGGTTTATTACTAGTAGGTAGAGTGTTGCTCAGTTCATTGGGTGTAATCTGTAAGATTAAGTCACTCACCCAGCATAGCAAAACAAAAATGAAAACACTCTCTCTCTCTCTCTCTCTCTCTCTCTCTCTCTCTCTCTCTCTCTCTCTCTCTCTCTCTCTCTCTCCCTCTCTCCCTCTCTCCCTCTCCCTCTCTCTCCCTCTCTCTCCCTCTCTCTCTCTCTCTCTCTCCCTCCCTCCCTCTCTCTCTCTCTCTCTCTCTCCCTCTCTCTCTCCCCCCCCCTCTCAAAATATTTATTAGCCAAGTGAGAGTGTGCTGAAGCAGGCAGTTTAGGGAACATTGACCATCAGAACACTCTTAGAGAATTTTATCTTCCAGCCAGGCAGGGTTATTAACAGGTGCACAGTTAGGGCCCATTCCTGTAGTCCTCCCCAGATGGTTTGGTGACTTGCCTACACTGCTGTGCCTGGGTGCGGGAGGTCACATACTTGTACCATTTAGGCAAGGGCAGGCTATGTTATAAAGGCCGGCACCTGCATAGCTGATACTTTCTGTAAAAGATCATATAGTGATCATTACTCTTGTTAAGGTGATAGTTGACCTTGGTATGGGGAGTATACTAGATAAGGGAGACATAGGATCATTATCTTAATTAGTGGGGCCTGTTGTGGACTATTTGGGGCATCATGATTTCTCCAGGAAAAAAGAATGAAGTCTTATCATCGCCTGCCCATGGCCTCCCCTCCCTCCTACCGCAGAGCTGCCTTTGCTAACAGCTGGTGCGGTTTGGTTGCCCCTTTTCAATCTCACTTTTGAGGATTCTTAGGAAAGCCACTCAGAAAATGTTTGGACACTCCAGAAATGTTTGCCTTTTTTACCCTGTGAGATCTAGTCTTGAGGAGGTGTATCAAGGTGAAAATACCTCACTGATTGAGAAGCGCAGGAGCAGTCCCATTACTCCAAGAGGAGGTCTGTAACTGTTTCTCCTCAGGCTAACACCCTTTAGCTGCCAAACAGGTGTGTATGTGATTGCTGTGGCTTAGCCACAGCAGGGAAGGGGCTCCTAACAACAAAATGCCTTAGGGCACCTGCAGTGCCTGTGCTTTACCTGCCATTCCAGTCATTTAGGGAAAGTTAAGGTCATCAGAGATACCTGTGGCTCCAACATTGATTCATATGTGCCAACGGGGCACTGTGGCTAGATATCTAGCAACTCTAGTTTTCTTTTAGAGGACTGTGGCAAGCAGGTGGCAGCGGGGTGGGAATTGGCACTCATCAGAACAGAATTGAATATACTGTGCACATGGATGAAAGATGGCGAATCGCTTCAGGTGACTGGGCTGATTTAAAAAAAACAAAACTTATGGGAGGGCCTTAATTTACATTTACATTTAGCTTGTGTGAGTTATTGCAAGTACTGAATGAGTGCAGTTCAAATAAATGTCCTTTCATCGCTCCCATTCCACATTTTTTGTTTTTGTTTTTGTTTTTGATTTTTTTTGGGTCCAGTCGTGGGGCCTGAACTCTGGGCCTGGGCGCTGTCCCTCAGCTCTTCAGCTCAAGGCTAGCGCTCTACCATTATGAACCATAGCACCACTTCCGGCTTTTTTTTTTTCTGCTTATGTGGTGCTGAGGAATCCAACCCAGGGCCTCATGCGTGCAAGGCAAGCGCTCTACCACTGAGCCACCTTCTCAGCCCCCCATTCCACATTTGTAATGCTTTCCTTTTTCTTATTTTAATTATATTAGTCTGTAGTCTTGGGTTATTTAAGATGAGAAATACTTATTTTGTGTCCATTTTTCCTATAAGAAGAAAGAAAAAGATCAAATAACTAGCTTTATAACTACAAGGTAAAATTTAACTACTGAAATTCATCAAGTGAACATTGTTAAAAATCAATGCTTATTTACTCATTTATTTTTATTTTCGCCAGTCCTGGGGCTTGAACTCAGGGCCTAGGCACTGTTCCTGAGCTTTCTTTCACTCAAGGCTGGCACTCTACCACTTGAGTCACAGCACTACTTCAGGCCTTTTCTGTTTATGTAGTACTGAGGAATCAAATCTAGGGCTTCATGCAAGTTAGGCAAGCACTTCACTGCTAAGCCACCTTCCCAGTCCCTACTTATTTTTTATATTGTAATAAAAAGGAGAAAATATACCTTTGAGTATCAGCTTAAATACTGAAATAAGAAGTCAGAGTCTTTAGTATTCAGTGTTCTGTGTGGTAGAGCAGCTCATATTATTCTTCCTGATCCGAATTTCATGTATTGTTCAACACCTAGACATTGTCTTAAAACTATGTTTGAAAGTAGCCTGTCACAAAGTATTAGCACTTTTGTAGTCCTTTAGAAACTTATTTCCTCCCCTCTTTTCTCCTTCCGTTCTCTCCTCTCCTCTCCCCTCTCCTCTCCCCTCCTCTCCCCTCTCCTCTCCCCTCCTCTCCCCTCTCCCCTCCTCTCCTCTCCTCTCCTCTCCTCTCCTCTCCTCTCCTCTCCTCTCCTCTCCTCTCCTCTCCTCTCGTCTCCTCTCCTCTGTTCTCCTCCTCTCCCCTCTCCTCTCCCCTCCTCTCCCCTCTCCTCTCTCCTCTCCTCTCCTCTCCTCTCCTCTCCTCTCCTCTCCTCTCCTCTCCTCTCCTCTCCTCTCCTCTCCTCTCCTCTCCTCTCCTCTCCTCTCCTCTCCTCTGTTCTCCTCTGTTCTCCTCCCCTCCCCTCCCCTCTCCTCTCCTCTCTTCTCCTCCCCTCTCCTCCCCTCTCCTCCCCTCCCTCCCTTCCTCCATCCCTTTTTCCATCCCTTCCTCCATCCCTTCCTCGATTGAATTTAGAACTTTGATATTTGCAAGACAGGTGCTTTACTAGTGATTGACACATCCAGCCCTTTTTACCTTGTTTTTTTTTTTTTTTTTTTTTTCATTTTTGGGTCCAGTCGTGGGGCCTGAACTCTGGGCCTGGGCGCTGTCCCTCAGCTCTTCAGCTCAAGGCTAGCGCTCTACCACTTGAGCCACATCGCCACTTCCAGCTTTTTTCTTTTTGCTTATGTGGTGCTGAGGAATGGAACCCAGGGCTTCAGGCATGCAAGGCAAGCGCTCTACCACTGAGCCACCTTTCCAGCCCCCTTGTTATTTTTGAAGTAGGCTCTCACTTTTGCCTGGTCTGACCTGTTTTGTAATCCTCCTACTTGTCCTTCCCCATGTTGTTGGTGATAACAGGTGCTTGCCACCTGTGGCCACCCATTATGTTTTGCAGTAGCTGGGATAACAACATATTACCATGCCTAGACATTGCTAAGAGAATCTGTCAAACTTTTATGCCCAGGCTGGCCTGGAACCACAGGCTCATAATCTCTGCTTCCCAAGTAGACTTAAGCCACCAGTGCCCTGCCTTCATACTGTTGTTTAATCTTTTCAAGTGCCACAGCACACTGACCATTGTTTATGTCTTTTCTTTAAAAAAAAAATTTATTGTAAAGGTGATTACAGAGAGGTTAGAATTACATAGGTAAGGTCATGAGTACTTTTTGAACCCGTATCCCCTCCCTCATTTTTACCCATTTCTCAGCCTCCAAGAGACTTGGCTTGAACACGCGTCCCTCAGCTCTTCAGCTCAAGTGCTCTACCACTTGACCCACAGCGCCACTTCCGGCCTTTTCTGCTTATGTGGTGCAGAGGAGTTGAACCCAGGGCCTCATGCACGCAAGGCAAGCACTCTACCACTGAGCCACTTTCCCAGCCCTGTTCATGTCTTTTCTAGTCAAAATACTCACCTTTATGAAGTAGATTGCCATTGTTGTTAAATAGGGTACATCATTGAGAAAACAGCTTGGAATGTACTGAATTTTCTCCACAAATCAGATTTTTCCTTTTCAAATCTTATGGAGAAGGAAACCAAAAGTAATAGAGATAATTTCTTCCTGAGCCAGGCATCAGTGGCTCATGCCTGTCATCCTAGCTACTCAGAAGGCTGAGATCTGAGGATCATAGTTCAAAGCCAGCTCTAGCAGGAAAAGTCCATGTTAACCAACAGAAAACCAGAAGTGGCGCTGTGGCTCAAGTGGTAGAGTGTTCACCTTGAGCTGAAGAGCTCAGGGACAGCGCCCAGGTCCAGAGTTCAAGCCCTAGGACTGACAAAAAAAAAAAATCTTCCCATCTTCTCAATATTTTTTATTTGGTACATAAGAATGGTAAAAGAGCTCTCCTTTAGAATAATTTTTTGATATTACCAAAATATTAAATGTTTGAAGTCTGCCATTACTATCATAGAATTGTTATTAGTCTTCATAATAATTGTACTTTTTTTTTCAGGTAAGGGGTAGGTTTATTCATCATTCCTGCTGGCACCAGGCCATCTTGGTCCTCCACGCGGTGGGGAAAGGCCTGGGAAAGAGCTGGGAGAGCTGGGAAAGAGAGAGAGCCAGGAAAGAGAAGAGAAGGAAAGAGCTAGAAAAGAGCAGAAAGAGAGCAGAGAGAGAAGGGAGCTGGGAAAGAGAAGAGAAGGAAAGAGAAGAGAAGGAAAGAGCTACAAAAAAACAGAGAGCAGAGAGAGAAGGGAGCTGGGAAAGAGAAGAGAAGGAAAGAGCTAGAAAAGAGCAGAGAGAAAGCAGAGAGAGAAGGGAGCTGGGAAAGAGAAGAGAAGGAAAGAGCTAGAAAAAAACAGAGAGCAGAGAGAGAAGGGAGCTGGGAAAGAAGAGAAGGAAAGAGAAGAGAAGGAAAGAGCTAGAAAAGAGCAGACAGAGAGAGAAGGGAGCTGGGAAAGAGAAGAGAAGGAAAGAACTAGAAAAAAACAGAGAGCAGAGAGAGAAGGGAGCTGGGAAAGAGAAGAGAAGGAAAGAGCTAGAAAAAAACAGAGAGAGAGCATAGAGAGAAGGGAGCTGGGAAAGAGAAGAGAAGGAAAGAGCTAGAAAAAAACAGAGAGAGAGCATAGAGAGAAGGGAGCTGGGAAAGAGAAGGAAAGAGAAGAGAAGGAAAGAGCTAGAAAAAAAACACAAAGAGCAGAGAGAAGGGAGCTGGGAAAGAGAAGGGAAGAGAAGAGAAGGAAAGAGCTAGAAAAGAACAGAGAGAGAGCAGAGAGAGAAGGGAGCTGGGAAAGAGAAGAGAAGGAAAGAGCTAGAAAAGAACAGAGAGAGTAATTGTACATTTTTTAATGCATCACTGTGTGAGAAGTAGAAAAAAATTACAGAAATGTAGGAAATCAAATGAAATTCTAAAATGAAATTATATGGAACCTTTTTATTTGCAGTTCAGTTAAAATTACTAGTTTATTTTTTATGCCAGTCCTGGGACTTGAACTCAGGGCCTAGGTGTTGTCCCTGAGCCTTTTTTTTTCCCCTCCAAAGCTCTCTCTCTCTTATTACCTGAGCCATGGCTCTACTTGCAGCTCCTTGGGTGGTTTCTTGGGGATCAGAGTCCTGCTCTGCCTGGCTTTGAACCGTGATCCTCAGCTTTCAGCCTCCTCAGGGCATGATCCAGGGCTGGCTGCCAGCTTGAAATTATAAACAAATGCCCTTCTTCTGGGATTTGACATAGAGGGAAAATACTACATACTAAAACTTACATACACATGAATAAGTTTCCAGACTTTTTTCTAAAGACAACTTAGAGTTGTAAATGATGACCCTGGTGATATCAGTGGCAAGGTAAATGAGTGTGAATATGGCTGTAGTACTTTAAGCATGTATGAAATAGAACAATTAAACCTTTGACATTGTCTTAAGAAAGAGGATAGTGGGTTAGTGAGAGTGACAGAGGGGTAAGTTTGATCATGTGTGGAAATGTCACAATGAATCTTCGACTAGTGTTTGAAAAAAAGTCCTAAATTACTAGGTACCAGTGGCTCATGCCTGTAATTCCTAGCTACTTGAAAGGCTAACACTGGGAGAAGCTGTCATTTCAGGCTATCTCAGACTGAAAAGTCACCAGAAACCTTTACAGTACATATCTGGGTACAGTGAATGTGCTTGTCATCCTAAGCTATGTGGGAGACTGATTGGGTAGGGAAGGCAGTACCGTGCTGGCCTGGAGAAATGCCAAAGGCTTTGAGACTTTGACTAAAGGGCATTTGGTTGCAGTGGAATGCACCTGTGAGCCCAGCAATGATAGGAAGCCTGTAGTAGGTGGATCAAAGCACAGTGTGAGGACCTGAGTTTGGAAAAAGTATTTCCCTCCAAAAAAAACTTTAAGCCGGGCACCGGTGGTTCACGCCTGTAATCCTAGCTACTCAGGAGGCTGAGATCTGAGGATCACGGTTCAAAGCCAGCCAGGGCAGCAAAATCCGTGACTCTTATCTCCAATAAACCACTAGAAAGCCGGAAGTGGTGCTGTGGCTCAAGCAGTAGAGCACTCGCCTTGAGCTGAAGAGTGCAGAGATAGGGCCCAAGCCCAGAGTTCAAGCCCAAGCCCAACAACAACAACAAAAAAAACACAAAAACAAAAAAAAAACTTTAAAAACTTTAAAAAACTTTAAAAAATATCTCATGCTAATGTAGGCATGCTGTCTGTTAAGATGTACAATACATGTTAGCATAGGCATGATATCTGTTGAGATCTTGGATGTGTGCTGTTTATGCATGGTGTGTCTTAAGATACTGAATGCATGTGTGAATGACTTCTCTGTTTACATATCATGTAACTAATACTGAATCCATGTCTGAATGACTCTTCTGCCTACATATCATGTAACAAAGGCAGAGGTAAGCTAAATAGTCTATGTTCTCAGGGTCATTATTTTTATTTTGAACAATAATGTTATAGTTTACATATCCAAACATTCTGTAACAAAGGCAGAGGTAAGCTAAATAGTCTATGTTCTCAGGGTCATTATTTTTATTTTGAACAATAATGTTATAGTTTACATATCCAAACATTCTGAGACTTAAGGGCTGATATTTATTCAGGTCCTCAAGGAACTCCCTCTTTCTTGGCACTGGAAAACTATTTGCAATCTGAATACAATTCCTGGAGTGCAAGAAGCTTGATAACCACTGGGTTTCTATTCGGATGTATAAGATGAAGCAGTGGGTCAAACCACTTTTGAAAATTAAATTTGATCAAAAAACATTTAAGTAGGAGACTAATGCCCTAGGCCTGTAACCCTAGCTACCCAAGAGGCTGAAATTTGAAGATCCTGATTCAGAATCAGCCTGGACAGACAACTCTAATAAGAGACTTTTATCTCCTATTAACCAGAAAAAAGCCAAAAGTGGAAAGGTGGCTCAAGTGGTAGAACATCAACAATGAGCAAAAAGCTGAAGGGGAAACTGAGGCTTGGAGTTCAGGTCCCAGTACCATCATGAAGAGGGAGAGAAGGGAAATAGAAAATTAAATTTACGGGCTGGGAAGGCGGCTCAGCGGTAGAGCGCTTGCCTTGCATGCCAGAGGCCCTGGGTTCCATTCCTCAGCACCACATAAGCAGAAATAAAAAAGCCAGAAGTGGCGCTGTGGCTCAAGTGGTAGAGCGCTAGCCTTGAGCTGAAGAGCTGAGGGACAGCGCCCACCCCAGAGTTCAGGCCCACGACTGGACCCCCCCCCCAAAAAAAAAAAAAAAAGAAAGAAAATTAAATTTACTTTTTATTTTTATTTTTATTTTTGGTCTGTCATTGGGCTTGAACTCGGGGTCTGGGCACTGTCCCTGAGCTGTGAAATTAAATGCTTTCTTTTCCCCGCCCCCTGGTCCTGGGGCTTGAACTCCAGGCCTGCATGCTGCCTCTGAGCTTCTTTTGTTCAAGGCAAGCACTCTACCACTTGAGCTACAATGCCATTTCCAGCTTTTCTGAGTAGTTTATTGGGTATAAGAATCTCTCGGAGTTCCCTGCCCAGGCTAGCTTTGAACCATGATCCTTAGATCTCAGCCTCCTGAGTAGCTAGGATTACAGACGTGAGCCACCGGTGCTTGGCTCAATATGTTCCTTTTCTCTTTGTTTCTCTCTCCCTTTCCCCTCTCTCTTTATTTATTTGGTATACTGGATTTTAAACTTACCTGTTTATCACTTGAGTCATATGCCTTTGGTCCTTTTGCTTTTAGTGAGTTTTGTTTGTGTGCATGTCTGTTATGGGGGCTTGTATTTAGGGCATGGGCATTGTCTCTGAACTCTTTTTGCTTTGTCACTTGAGCCACACACAACTGCACTTTAAGCTTTTTTGGTGCTTAATTGTAGATAAGAGTCTCACAGACTTCCTGCCAGTCTGGCTTTGAACCTTGATCTTCAGACCTCAGCCTCCTGAGTAGCTAGGATTACAGACATGAGCCACTGCTGCTCAGCTTCTCTTTCCTCTTAAAACTCACATTTGCAGTAACTTTTTACTGCTTGAATTGTTATATCTAGAACGTGGACACATTTCTTCTTAGGACTCCAGAGATTTAAACAAAACAAATAGTTATAAAATTGTTAATTTTCTAATTTTTTTTTCTTCCCTGAACAGGAAGACAGTGACCCTCCCATTCATGAAAGTCTCAGCATAGAAAACACATTGTGGGCTAGCACTGTGGTTGCCTCAGGTGAGAAAGAAGTTCTCCTTCAATGCGACTTCCCACAGATAGAGGATGCTTGATGCTGCCCAGGTACTCTAAACAGCCTTCTCAGATGTCCCTGAGAGCCCAAGACACGCAGCTTTCAGGAGAGATGCCTCCGCAGAGCTAGGGAGGCCAGTGGTAACGTTAGGTGGCTCTTAGCAATTCTTATTTATCTGACAAACAGGAACCAGGCTGGATGGGTGATGACAAAAGAGTGAGAGGATACCTTGCAGGCAGCAGAAATAGATCCTAAGGCCGGGTCAGGGTAAAGATTCAGAATTACACTTAAGGGAAATTGGAAGATTGTGGAGTATTTCCAGTGGTTGATGAAAAAAGATTTTTCAAGAAATTTCTGTGGAATGTATTGGACATGTGATCATTGCCCTGTCAAGGTCACAGTGTCAACACTGACATTAATGATGGTGTTCAGAAGGAGTCCTGGCAGAGGTCAGTTGATGTTGATGATGGCACGGGGCATATGGTGAGAGGGCAGTGAAGCTGGTGAGAGGTGGACGTGCTGGGTCACACTTCTAGGATTGCCTGTTTTCTCAGTGTCGCCCAGTGCTGGTAACTTTCTATCCTAGGACCTCGCATTCTCACAGTGGTTTTGAGCAGAATACCTGCCCTCCTCTAAAGGCTCTGTCTGGGATGAAATAGTAATGGAGCCTGCCACTAGGCAGCTTATAGTTTGGTTAGAAAGACATCAAGATACATATCTACTCTATATATCACACAAAAGTATAATTTGCTATACAAACTTAGCTTTATAGATGTGGACCAGGCTTCTCTGAGGAAACCTGCAGTATTAGATAGGCTTACAGTCTCATCCTTAAGCTTTCTTTGTGTCGTGGTTGGCATTTGCACTGCCAACATCCATGAATTGCTAGGGTGTTAAGGTCACTTTGAGTCTTGCCCCTAAGATGAAGCGCTATACCAGAGTTGTCTTTCCATGCCCACAGACAGAACCCTGGCATCTTCCTCCTAGCTTCCTTGAAAGCTTGGCCCTCAGAACTTACTAAGAGTAGTTCATCAGAACTTACTAAGAATAGTTCATCAGAACTTATAAGAATAGTTCATCAGAGGGGCTGGGAAGGTAGAGCGCTTGCCTTGCATGCTCAAGGCCCTGGGTTCGATTCCTCATCCCCACATAAGCAAAAAGAAAAAAGCCGGAAGTGGCGCTGTGGCTCAAGTGGTAGCGTGCTAGCCTTGAGCTGAAGAGCTGAGGGATAGTGCCCAGGCCCAGAGTTCAGGCCCCACGACCGGACTGAAAAAAAAAAAGAATAGTTCATCAGAAAGCACCTGGACTTTGGGGTACAGAAGCTCAAGTTTTGGGCAGAAACAACATTTTCTGGCTTTAGTATAGTATGTATAGTTTTGTGTGTCTGTGCTGATCCTGGGATTTGAACTTAGAGATTGGGCTGCTTTGTTTGAAGCTGGCACTCTGCCACTTCAACTACAGTTCCAATTCCAGCTTTTTGGTGGTTAAGTCTCATAGACTTCCCTGTCTGGGCTGGCTTTGAACTCAGATCTCAGCCTTCTGAGGGTTACAAGTATGAGCCGCTAGCCCCAGCTATTATGTATAGTTTTTATTCAAGGATCATCCAAAGAGACAGAGCAATCTGAGCTCCATGCTTCTGAGACACCACATAATTTCCCGAAAGTGCTTTCTCTCCAACCTTATATCTCTGGATGAGCTTGTCATACAACAGCTGCTAGCTGCATACCTTATGAAGAGACATTAATGACTTAAGCATCCTAAGACATTTTCCATGTTGCAGCCCTTTCTTATTATTTATGCCATGTAGCATTAAATCTACCAGGCTGTTTGGTCTTCTCAGAGGGGACATAGATTATTGTAGATTATCCACTCAGGAAGGTTAACTTACATGTCTAGATGGTGTTTGAGTATTTTTAAGATGCAAGCTTTTTTAAAATCATGTTTATCTTTACCCATAAACATGACCGTGAACTGTGACCGTAAGGCAAGCGTGAAGAAGTTTTTTCCAGTGTCTGGGTCTTTTTATGTTCTTTTTTCAACCAGTTATACTCAACTTGAAGTATGCAAATATGGACCAGGTACAGTCACTGTTTTTCTAGATTAAGTAGTTACAGGTCTTTTAAAATGTTTTCTTTCTTTAAAACAAAGTATTTTCTTATATGGAGGAGCCAGTGCCTTGAGTTCTTGCTCATGGCTGATACTCTACCACTTGAGCCTGGCCAGCAGTCTAGCCATTTAGTTGGTTTACTGAAGATAGAGTCTCTTGGGCTTTTCTGCCAGAGCTGGTTTTGAATATTAGTCCTCAGACCTAAGCTTTCTCCCGATGTAGGATCACAGTCATGAGTTATCAGCACTCAGTGAAAAACATTGCCTTGATACAGACATTTTGAATTAATTATAGATAGTATATTACCATCACTGTAAGGGATTTTGTGGCATGATATTTACGTGTTAGAATTTTTTGTAGTTATGGTTTTAATATACACGTTTCTGAATTAATTTTAATGTAGAAGTCCCCAGGGCTGAAGCCAACCTGAGGGGAGCTTAATTCTATATATAGATATGTATTAATTTACTTGGAAATCTAAATTGTGTTTGGTTTTGCATTATCTGGTATAATCTGAGAATGTGTAATATCTTATTATCCTTGTGTGTGTCAGTTTAAAAACTGTTCTGTAATTTGTTTTGAAGACTGACATAGGCAAGTATATGATCTCAGGACATTCTTTAATTGTATAAAATGATAGATTTCATTGTGACCTTTTCATGTATGTATACAATACAGTCATTATACCCTCACTCTGCATTTCTTTATGCAGGGGTTTTTTAGTCATTTAACCTGTAGTAGTCTATAAATACATACATTTTGTCCAAAAGAATGGAGAGTATCTCGTGAGTCCTGTACTAACTCTAGCAATGTTAGCCAGACTCAGAACAGGAACACCCTTAAGGTAATCATACTGGGTAGTCATTTAGTGACGTATCAATGGGAAAATAAGTCTGAGCATCTTCAGCACATGTTAATAGATGGGACAGCTGTAGAATCAAACTCATGTTAAATCTCATTATGTATACTGTGCTTCTGTTTAATTTTTCCGCTTCTTACACTTAATTTGGGAACTATAAATTGTATTATCAGCCTAGAATCGATATTGTTCCTTATCTACTTTGGCTTTGGGGACAGGGGTTTTGAGCTTGATAATTTTGATGACTTCTCTGAGACTTGTTGATTCTGCTACTATTAAAAAAATATTGGAGGGGCTGGGAAGGTGGCTCAGTGGTAGAGCGCTTGCCTTGCATGCATGAGGCCCTGGGTTCGATTCCTCAGCACCACATAAGCAAAAAGTAAAAAGCCAGAAGTGGCGCTGTGGCTCAAGTGGTAGAGCCCTGGCCTTGAGCTGAAGAGCTGAGGGACAGTGCCCAGGCCCAGAGTTCAGGCCCCACGACTAGAACAAAAATGTGTGTGTGTGTGTGTGCGTGTGTGTGTGCGTGTGTGTGTGTGTGTGTGTGTGTGTGTGTGTCTTCAGTAGTACTTTCATATTTTGATTGCATTAAACTGAGAAAATAGGAAGAAAATATTAGTAGTCATATTTAACATTTAATTATTTGTTTGTACCAGTCCTGGGTGGGCCTTGAACTCAGGGTCTGGGCTCTATCCCTGAGCTTTTTTGGATGGGCAGTCGTGGGGCTTGAACTCTGGGCCTGGGCACTGTCCCTGAGCTCTTCAGCTCAAGGTGAGTGCTCTACAACTTGCGCCACAGCACCACTTTCAGTTTACTAATGGTTAATTGGAGATAAGCGTCTCACGGACTTTCTGCTGGGTCTGGCTTTGAACCTTGATCCTCACATCTCAGCCCCCTGAGTAGCTAGGATTACAGGTGTGAGCCACCAGTCCCGGCTGTCCCTGAGATTTTTACTTAATGCTAGTGTTCTATGACTTGAGCCATAGCCCCACTTCTGGATTTTTGGTGGTTAGTTGGAGATAAGAGTCTTCACAGACATTCCTGCCCTGGGTGGCTTCAAACCTTGATCCTCAGATCTCAGCCTCTTCACTGGAATTTATAGGCATAAGCTACTGGCACCTAACCAGTTTTAATATTTCATCTTGCTTGAAGATTAAAATAATTTTATGATACAAAATTTTTAGAAGTTTTTTTAATAGTGTCACCTCATTACACAGCTATTTTTCTGTACACTAAATGTACTACTTCATCTTGGACCTTTGTGTAGACCATAGCACCTAAAGCAGCACTTGTGTAATTGAATCTACCACACCCATGTGGGATAACCACACTCACCAGAAATTCAGCAGACAGAAGCTGTGGTGCGTGCACAGTCACAACAGAAGGGTGTAACCTCAGGACACACCACTGCTGAAGAACACTAGCTGGTGCCCTCCACCTTTCTAAGCTTGCTAGAGGGTAAACAGTATGTAACGTGCAGCTGTCAGTACCCATGTCAAGCCAAGGGATAATTTTTATGTTTATTTCAATTTGACATACAATTTGCTAAATTTCAATTTTAAATAATGTGACAACAAAGAATTTTTGTTGTTTTTTGTTTGTTTTTGAGACAGGATCATCTTGCATCTTCCCCTCGATGAGTTTTTATGTAAATTTATAACTATTTTTAGAGTTATTTTCTATAGTTATTCATTTCAGTGGTTTATGTAGTCTTTCTCACTTTGTGCTTTTGCCTTCAAAATCTAAAAAACTTAGGGACAAGAGTTAAGAATAGGGGCTGGGAAGGTGGCTCAGTGGTAGAGTGCTTGCCTTGCATGCACGAGGCCCTGGGTTCAATTCCTCAGCACCACATAAGCAGAAAAAGCCAGAAGTTGTGCTGTGGCTCAAGTGGTCGAGCGCTAGCCTTGAGCTGAAGAGCTGAGGGACAGCCCAGGCCCAGAGTTCAGGCCCATGACTGACAAAAAAAAAAAAAAAAAAAAAAAAAAGTTAAGAATATAAACTGTGAGTGGCTATATTTCTAGAGAGACCCATGCCATAGTTTTAATTTTGGCAGTCCAGATACGAGTGCTCTGACTTTTCCAACCTCTGGGCCAATCTAAGGGTATTTTGTCATTCTCATCAGTTTAAAATTACGTCGTTTTTACATGCAAAATGAGAAACCAACCTATCCCAAATATACATAGATGATTATCTAAATATGAATTCAAATACTGATTTTTTCATTCAGATGTCATCTTGGTAATATGCATCTGAAGCTTCAGCCACAGAGGCCTTACCAGTTGTTCTGGTGAGCTCACTTTCAGTTAGAGTAGCCAGTTGTTTTTGTGTGTCAGTACACAGTCTCTCTAGCTAACATCAGCCATGAGTTAACTCTTTCAGTACCATTTCACTCCTATCATCAGGAAGAATAGTGAATTTTCTCATGTTAACCTATAGATAAATTTGTATTATTTGACAAATCATTTGACTTGTTCTAAAGTTATTTTAAAGGTTGAAATAAGATTTTCTTAATGCTGGGCGATGGTGGCTCGCTCATGCCTGTTGTCCTAGCTACTCACGAAGCTGAGATCTTAGGATTGCGGTTCAAAGCCAGCCCGGGCAGGAAAGTCCGTGAGACTCTTATCTCCAATAAACCACTAGAAAACTGGGAGTGGCGCTGTGGCTTAAGTGGTAGAGCATTTGCTTTGAGCTGAAGAGCTCAGGGACAGTGCCCAGGCCCAGAGTTCAAGACCCACAACCAACAACAACAAACAACAAAACCCACCATCAACAACAAAGAAAAGATTTTCTTGAAGTAGCAAAATTACATAGATAAATGTATATGACTTTGTATAGTGTAATAAACTTTCTGCTAAGACATTTAAATAGAAAGTGTTATCTCTTTGCTTTACTTTAAAGTATTTCTACAAGGACCGCTTTCATGTTTTTTGCAGGTACTGTAATAGGTGTTGTCATTTATACTGGAAAAGAGACTCGAAGTGTAATGAACACATCCAATCCAAAAAATAAGGTAGGCTAGTTTAAGGAATGACTGCTTTAATGAACTTGATTTTTTTTTTTTTTTTGTCAATAAGAAAGTCTATGTAGTGCTGAATAGCTCATCCAAGTACTTAATAGATAATATGAAAACACTCAGAAATGCCAGTGATTAGGATATGAGTTCTCTGTGTTTATAAATCAACATTTTCATAGTGATGAATTTCCAAATATATCTCCTCCAGCCTAATCACAGTTTTTTATGTGTCTTAAATTTGCATTGTTTGATGTATGATTTGCCTATAATTTGACAGTTAATTGTAGGTCTCCAATTTCTCATCTTCCATTTATTTTATAATTTGCATTCCTTATGTTGATGCTTTATTTTTAAAATAAATTAATTTTTGTAATACTTTCCTTGATAATATTATATTATTAAAGCAGTTTTATTTATTTCTCCTTTGTATAAGAACAAATTTAAATCTTAGAGATTATTTGACTATATTCTAGAGTTATGCAGCCTGCATGAATTTATAAGCTAATTGACAACAAAAGCTAATAGGAATATATATATGTATATTGCATATAACTACCGCAGGAACATAGTGTATATATAAAACATAAAGTCACAGTATGTTCTAATATAAGTTAATGAGAAGTTTCTTTACTACTTTATTCATTTTTATTTTATATATAAATATAATCTGTATTTAAGGACAGTATTCATATGGATTCACATCTCAGCAAGTAGGTACTTATAAAGTTTGTTTCAAAACATTAGAAATGAAATAATCCTTTAAAAAGATATGAATGGCATAAAATATACTGCATTATCTTCAGCTAAATCCTATTTTACAGTTAGCCCTTCAAAAATTAGGAAAACATCACCAGCCCTCTGCATTGGGTCTGTGGTACAGTAGAACAGCCCACTCCTGCTGTCTGTCTGTGAGAGGGCATTGGCAGGCTCACGGACCCATGCACACGGGCAGTGCACTTCACAAAACGTGCACGTGATGTGTGCTGCTGATTCTCAGATGAGCAAATAGAATATTCTGATGGACATGCAGATTCAAGGACTTTTGTATAATCAGTACTTTTATGTTTATGACATTTTAGGGTAAATTTAATTTTAAACATTACATTTAAAATCTTAAAAGCTATATTGTTCTACCTTATTTTACAGCTTAACTGATTTCCTGTTGTTTTTCTTTTAGTCATTCTCCATGTATAGCCTTTATTTTTTGGTTCCTTGAGCTTTTTACATAGTTTTGGTTCAGAAAAATTAAGTGTTCTCTTGTTTAAGGTCTTGGTTAAGAATTCTGGCACTTTGCTGGGTTCCAGTGGCTCAGTCCTATAAGCCTAGTGACTCAAGAAGCTGAGATATGGAGGATTTTGGTTCTAAGCCAGCTTGGACAGAAAAGTTTTTGAGACTCTGTAATGAAACATACTGTAATTAAAACATACTGGTGGCATGGCTCAAGTGGTAGAGCACTAGCCAAGCAAACAAGGCCATGAGTTCAAGGCCTAGTACTGTGGGGAAAAATCTGGTCCTTGGGTACTGCTGTCTGGATAGGAACCCAGGCTCTTCCCCGCCCCTCCCCCAACTATGTACTTTACAATGGCTTAATTCAAGTTCTTAATCTCCTTATCTATTAAATGCCAACAGTAGGCACATGTGATTGTTGAGAATAAGATCATATGTTTGTATTTTCTGCTAACAGTCCCTGCACTGCCATTAGAACTTGTCGTGTGACAGCAGCTCCCCCTCTTCATTCATCTACCCTTCTCCCCTTGACCCCCATCTCCTCTTCAAGTACTGGCTTCCTGGTGTTCATTTTGTTGGCTTGGGCATGAACCCTTCTAAGGAATTAGACCATCTGAGTTCTCCCCTGAATCATGTTTCAGTTAACATACTGAAGTATTTACTTATATATTGTGATTTTTAATATAGAGTCTTTCCTTTTGCCCATCGCCCTATTTATGCTTCCACAGCAGCTGGGTGAAAAGTATATGCTACTTTACCCAGCTTTTTTGTTGAGATAGGGTCTTGTAAGTGAGTGCACATTTTGAGGAGCTGCTTTCCTTTCTTGCAAAATGTGTTTTTCTACCACTATTTCAAGGGTACAGCAACCCCTATGTAAGGGTTAAGCAGCTGCCATTTCATGTGTTCCAGTTTATCTAGGAGTTTATCTTTCATACACTCCTCAACGACTACACATGCAATTAGAGATGCTGTGTTAGTGTTCTTCTCTTTCAAGCTTGTTCAGGCTTCTTCTCCCCTGAGTTCACTGTTGTGGGCTCATCTCTGCTTGCTACCTCACGACAACCACAGTGTCATTCCACATGTCTCCTACGGTGCAGGCAGCCCTTCTTCAGGGAGTTACTAGCTAGGCTGTTAAATAATACAATACAAGAATGGCTAAAGGAGCAGATACTCTCTAATATATTGGCATTCTGTAGATTTGCAAGAAACTTGAAACCCACCAGGCAGTTCCCAGCAAAGGCCAGGCCTAGTAGCTGATGAGACTGTTCTCAACCAAGCCCATCTGGGTGGACATGATGACAGCAAGTGGAAGTGTGTTCTCAGCACCCTAAGTCTCCAGCCCCGGTGGCTCTCCCTGAAGCTCTCCACTCTCCTCGTGCTCACAAGTCCCACTTGTAAGACCCACTTGTAAGTCCCACTGAGTAAGACCCCAGGTCTTACTCAGAGCGACCCTTACCTTACTAAGGGTATTCCAGTGTGCTCCTCTCACCTCTCCCTCCCTGAAGACAATGGACTCCCATTGGCCCCTTTTCTCATTTTGCTTAGGTCAGGGTTGCCATTTTCCCCACTACACTAGAGGGTTCTTGAGGACTAGTGTTCATGGTTTTTAATCCTCTAGCGCTTAACAGATGAATAATAGATAATCGTTTCATCAGTTGCTTTATACAATAATTTTAAACTTTATTTGCTTTAGGTAATGTCTCCAGAAATCTTTTGGATAATTCACCTTTTTCTCTACATTTTGGCTGCCTTGTTCTTGTCTAGAAGCTTTCTTAAAAAAATAGTTATTGTGATATATTGTTTTCCAACATATAAGAACTAAGGAGAATCATGTGACCACTGCAGGGCCTAATACGCTCTTGACTTGTCCTTTTCCGTGTGTGGCTATGATTCGTATTGCTCCCTAATTGTGCTTTTTAAAAGTTAGAAGGATTTTGTCTGGCTGCTAGGTGATGCCTCGCTTGGGTCTGTGACACTTGCTGTTGCTGGCCCTGACTGTAGAGTTGACTCCCTGGGCTGGCATTATGGCGTCGCCTGCATTGCAACTGTGTGATGACTGTGTATCTGCACAGGCCCTGGGCACCCTGAGTCAGTACCTGGGACCACAACACACACTAAGCAGAGAAACTCTCTCTGCTCTTGTCACTATTAGCTAAGATGGAAAAAATTCTTGTGTCTATATGTTAGACTATAACTGGCTACTGTCATATTTTGACTCATTCTTGTAGATCTGTTCTTAAAAACTGCTTCTTGAAATTAAATAATCTCATTTTATTGGAAAAAATACATCTTGATATCTTTTTCTGAGATTACTGGAATTTTTAAGTGTGACATGTTTTATTCAGACAGATTAAACATAAATCCTATAATTTTGTTGGATGGATGAAAATTCTATGATAAAAATAAAGTCTTAAAGCTCAGGATCAGATACTTTTCTCTCATCTTGGTGCTTACTGAGGGGTTGAGCTCTAATCAGAGTTGGAAGTTTTCTTTAAAAACTGTGAACAAATCAAAAGTTTTTATTGCTAAGCAATTTTACAGTGATATTTAGTGAAAGTTTAAATTACAAGGAGTGCAGCTTGAGTAATGGACTGCTTTATAAAACCTAGCTGAAGACATATTTAATAAGATGATACTTGATTACATTTACGGAGGGAAAATTCTTACAGGAATTTAAGAAAAATCAATTGTGACAGGTTGCCATTTTCACGCCGTTCATAATAATAAGTTGCTCAGAGCAAGAGCATCAAGGATAAAATGATAATACAAATTGCTTCAAGCAGTTATTGTAATCCCTGGAGCATATTGATTTGTGTTTTTAATAAAAAGATGCTTTCAAATGTCTCATTGATAGAGAGACAGGTGACATGTGCCATTACATGAATTAGAGCCACTTCTCACTACTTGAATTATTGCAAAGGCATTTTTAGACAATAGAATAGTAGTATACTTTGCATGTTGAAATATCAAGGCAGTTTAGGAGAATAGCTTTATTTTTTATTTTTTTATTTTTTTTGTCGGTCGTGGGGCTTGAACTCTGGGCCTGGGTGCTGTCCCTCAGCTCTTCAGCTCAAGGCGAGTGCTCTACCATTTGAGCTACAGCGCCACTTCCGGTTTTCTGGTGGTTTATTGGAGATAGTCTCACGGTCTCTCCTGCCCGGGCTGGCTTTGAACCGCGATCCTCAGATCTCAGCCTCCTGAGTAGCTAGGATTACAGGCGTGAGCCACCAGCGCCCAGCTTAGCTTTATTATTTTAAGAGAACCATTTATTAATATTTTAAGAGTTCTGTTTTTCTATATTAAAATGTTACAATAGAGTAGTTTACTTTTCTTGTGGTTTCATACAATCATAGTATTATTTTTGTTTTCTGATATTTGCCCTCTTGGGTAATACACTTTCCATCTCTAGTGTATGTTCTTATGTTTCACAAAAGAGCTGCATGTTGTAGAATATAGTATGTAGTCAGTCTGCACAGGCAAAAGATTCTTGGAATGCCTTTTTGGATAACAGTTATGAATATTAACAAATCATAGTATTTCATTTCCAATTAGTAATTAAACAAGCTGTCAGTGAAGTTTTCCTGCAACACATAGGCAAGATGCATCTTCGCCTTTTGGGTTACGCCCTGATGTGACTGCCTTTGATTGTGTGGCCACACTGTAGCTACATTCAACTACAAAGTGTGTTTTTTCATCTTCAATGTGAGTGAAGACTGACTTGCCTCCTGTCTCAGTGAGCAGAGCCTTCAATTTACACAGTGGAGTAAAAAGTAGTTGAAACCTTTTCTGTGGCCAGGTGGCCTGTGGAAAGAGCTTTGGACCTGGTTGCTGGGCTTGCTGCCTGCCCTATCCCACCATAATGTCCCTCATAGCATGCTACAGACACCTCCCAGCCACATTGCTGAGAGAATTAAAATGAGGTGGTGTGCATGAGGAACATGACCTAGTCTGTTCTGCAGATGCTCAAAACCAGTTAGATGTGCCATCAGTTGGCAGTCTCCTTTCATTGGGTGTTAGGTGTTGTGAGAGTTTGGTTTGGGCATACAAATTAACCCTAAGGGTGTGGCTGGCCTGGATCTGCAGGCGGGGCACGAGGCTCCAGGCTCCTTCAGGGGCCCGGTGGTGTCTGGTACAGTTACCAAGCTCCCTGGGCTTGTGTTCTGTTCCAAGAGGGAGGATTCATAGAAAACCAAGGGGGTTGGTGTCTCAGGGCACTTGTGAATTTGCTCATTTACTCGTAAAACTCCTAAATTTTTAAATCAGAGAACTGTTACCATCATTTTTTGCCTAGGTTTTTGAAGCAAATAGAGCTCAAGCATATTTGCTTGTTTTGAAACAAGGAGAATTTTATTAAAAGGACTTAAATTCACAGTTTAAGGATTTAAACTGACATCATCATATAGATACAGATGCTTTCCATAGAACTTTGAGAATGCATATGCAGCTTACAATGTCAGTCCCTTTTTTGGCAGTAGCATCTTCAATAGGAAGTAACAACTTTAAATTTTTAAATGCAAGCGAAGCTTAAAATGCCAGTTTTTGCCTGGTGGTTCACACCTGTAATCCTAGCTACTCAGGAGGTTGAAATCTGAGCATCATAGTTCAAAGTCAGCCTGGGCAGGAAAGTCCATAAGACTCCTTACAACTAACCACCAAAAAGAGAGTAGTCGGTCCACGGAGTGGCTCAAATGGTCGATTGCTAGCTTTAAGCAAAAAGGCTCCAGGACAGTACCCAGGTACCAAGTGCAAGTCCCAGTGCTGGCACATACACAAGAAGAATGTTAATCTCAATAAAGACTTGCTAAATGAACATGTTCCATGAGTGGCCAGCACAGCTGGTCTCAGTTTACCTGGGTGTTCATTCTCTTTTCCTCCAGTTGGCAACACCCAACATTGGGCAGTCACTGGACTACATGTGTCTCCTCCTTGTTCCACTGTAGGGGCTTTTGCTCTCTGGACCTGTGTCTGGGGCTGCCTTCTCTTTCTTCTCCCCCTCCTTTTCTACTGAAACCATTTGACCTTGTATGTCTTCACCTTGAAAACACGTTTGCAGAACCTTTTGTGGAATCACTGACTGTCCTCAGTTCCTCCATAATGCCCCTACTTCTCCCAGTGGTAGCACAAATCACAGACCCCTGTCATACACATCAACTCCTTCCCTTCTTCCTGGTAGCCTCATCTGAGTCCATGTTCCTAGCTTGGGCTGTAGAACCTCCTACCCAACAGCAGGACAGGTTTGTGCTGGCCTCTCACTTGGTTCTCCACACCCCAACCAGAGTCATGGTTTGGAAATACAGATTAAAGACTTTTTTTTTGTTCCTACCTGAAACTGTTCTAAAATTGCTGTTGATAAATAGTAGTGTCATCGTTGTGTTCCACAAGCCCTGTTCTTCCTTCCCACTTTCCCTCCACTCCTTCTTCCCTTCCTCTCGCTTCCTTTCCCCTTAGTTCCCCTCCTTCTTCTCCCCCTTCGTTCTCCTCCCATTCATCCCAAGACAGGTGATAGTGAACACTGCCTAAAAACATGAGGCAGCTCTTATCAACTGTTTCATTGATTGTCACTGCCTCCCACCAAAGTTTTAAATGCCCCAAAGACAGGAACTCATTCTTGTCTTCCACACTGCTCCACAGTAGATGTTTAAGAGCTGCACAAAGAGTTAAAAGAAGACATAACAGGAAGTTAGTTCACTTGGTTTGTGGAGAAGGTGGACGTACCTTTATAAAAGTTAGAAACTGGAACTGCCATGCAGGATCGTGGGGTCTCCAAGGCGGTGGGTGTTTACAGAGTGCCTGCTCTGTTCCAGGTACCAGTTGTGTACAGACTCTGCCCGTACTGCCTTGGGGGTGGCTTGTGGTTTACTCTTTGTTCAGAGACTTGCAAAGTCTGCTACTTTATTGATGCTCATATTGCCTCTTCTTTGGCTTGTAGGAACTCTGTGCAGCTGGCTTTTGTCCTGTTACAATGAATTATTATTCTGAATACTTTGTTCATCAATTGGTGTACCAGACTCATCTTGCACTAGCCCTGGGATCAGACTAGGTTCCTTTCAGCAAAGAATGATATGTAGAATTCAGGTTCTGGAAGTTGAATGTGCTCGTTGCTGTTGAGATGTCTTGTTTCCAGGCTCTAGGAGCAGACAAAGTGAATGAATGTACAGATGAATGGATGGATGGATCCATGCATGGATATACGTATAAGGAGGAAAATGATACACAGGCAGGTGAATAAGTAGATGGTTGATTGAGTAGATGGGTAGGTGGGTAGGTAGATGTATGGGTGTACAGGCACACATTTAGCCTACTCTGTCAGATCTTAGCCTCCTAAATAACTGGGATTATAGGCATGAACCATCTGCACCCTGCTCTCTCTCATTTTTTTTTATTGCAATAATGTTAATTTATCACACTGTATTACATAGACTTTTGTCATTACTAATCTGTGTCAGGGATTCTTCTACCACTTCAAAATAAAGATATAAAAGTTAGAAATGGGAAGATCACAATATAGCATTGCTACATGAAGTTCATTAACCTGTGGAAATGAGCAAGTTGTACATGCTACAATTTAGTGAGAGATGTTTTGTGTTGCTTGAATATTTAGTCATTCAAGCAACTTAAGTTTTCTTAAGTTAAAGCCAATAATTTGTTTCGTTATTACAATTACAAAAATTGTTCTATAGCCTTAAGATACAGACATGATCTGAAACACAATCTAGAGAACAGAATTTTCCTAATGGATCAATTTAATATGTTTTTAATTTCAGACAATACAATGAAAAATGACTGCTCTGGAATTAATCTGGGTCTCAGATGATGCATTTTCTCTCCTTCGGATGAAGGCAGATGCTGGTGCTCATCTCTTTCCTGCAGGCCCAGTGAGCAGTGCCGCGTTGGCTGGCAGGCAGCCACTGCTGATGCCTCCAGATGCCAGGAAGAGGCTAGGCCAAAGCATCCTTACAGCCAGGCCTCTTCCAAGACACTCCTCAACTGTGGCTTTTTGTGTAAAGAATCACAGCCATTTTAAAGGCAATTTGTGGGTGTTCATTCACTGAAACAAAGACAAATGGATTCCTAGACATTTTTCAGTGTCTGTGTTACTTGTATAATTTCATTGGAATGATATGCTATAACTGCCTATTCAGTTGTTTTATTGTTTTTGTGATGTTGAAAGTTAAATCTAGCATCTCATACAGTATGCTACGCATGCATTCTGCCACTGAACCACACCCTAGTTCCCTGTTTTTGTTTTAAAGCTAAATTTAGTACATTAGTGAAAAGAAAAAAGGGACTCAGAATGTGTACCTTTTTTGTAAAGTAAAATTTACATCGCTCAAAACATCTTTGTATAAGTTCTAGGAGTGAATAAGGGAACATGAATACAGTTTACGAGTATAAAAAATGTGTCCATTTGCTACTTGGTTCATGTTGTAATATTGCTTTTCAAACCAAAATGTACTTCTTTCTTGTCTGTTATTCTTGGAGGATGGAGCCTTTGCTTGTCCTTGGCCTGCCTGCTTCTGACTATTGTTTGATATTGTCTGTGTAGATCAAGCTGTATTGTTAGCCAATTAATAATGCAGATGTCCTGCATGTTAAATATTTCTCACTATCACTTTACTGGATAAAACTAGGATGAGTTACGTTTTTATAGTACATTTTATCTTGTTGGTGATGTTGGAGTTAGACTCAGGGCATTGCGCTTTCTTAGCTGGTGATCTACCACTTAGGCCAGTTCTCCAGATCTCAGCCTCCTTAGGTTAGAATTACAGGTGTAATCCTAATATCTAGCTATAAGCTAAGTTTATTTTAGTAAATTGAGTATAAACCAGCATTAGTCTCTTGTGATTGTCTTCTCTTCTAAGACATGGAATTCTCCTCACTTTACTGATGTGTAGGTATGATTCTGATGGTTCCACTGAAAGGAGAGAGTTTAGAAGAAAGAACAGTGAGACTCTTCACATGGCTTTGGATCCTAGTTCCATCTCAGTAGAGCCCTTTGAACCATTAGTGAATTACTTAGTCAACTTTTACGATATATCAGTGATATTATAGCACTCTGTATTTTACATGTAGAAAATTTAGAAGACCACATTGCCTGAATGTCCTAAATGCTCAGAAGCAGAGAACTAGCAATTTTAAAACATTAATTTAAAAAAAAAATCACTGCATTAGAGGCTGGTAGCTCACAACTGTAATCCTACTTATATAATAAGTTGAGAATTGAGGGTCGCAGTTTGAAGCCAGCTAAGGCAGGAGATTCAGTCATGCTCTTAGTTCTTATTAATCACTAAGAAGCCGGAAGTGAAGTTGTGTCTCAAGTGATAACGTATCAGCCTTGAATGTCAAGGGAGAGTACCCAGGTCCTGAGTTAAGTCTCAATACCAGCATCAAGGGAAGAAAACTGGAGGCTGGTGGTGCTCAGATTTTTGAGTTTCTAAATAGATTTTTTAAAGGAATCTTGATAGTAATCATTTTTATTTTTTCTTTTATTAATTATCTTTAAGTAGTTGTACAAAGCAGTTGCCATTTAACGAAGCAGTTTATGAATACAACACATCTTGATCAATGTCGCCCCTTTCAGCATCCTGTTCCCCTACCACCTTTTAAAACAGTTTGTACTATGTACATTGCATTCTTGACTGCATTCTCCCCTTCCCTTCATTTGTCTGCCCCTCTCTCCTTGGCATCCTCCCCCCTTGTAAGTACTCATTTTCTGGTGTTCGTTTTGTTGAGCATTGACTTTTTTCATTAATTAGTTGTACTAGAGGGTTCAGTTTGCCATATCCATACATGAATACAATAAACTTTGAACAGATTCAGCCTTTCTGTCTCTGTCACTCAACCCTCTTGTTTCCCTTTCCCAAACCACTCTCAACAAGCTTCTTTGTTCCATTTTCATACATGTCTATAACATATGTTGACTATATTCATCTTCCTTCACCTTCTCTCTTTGCCCTTCCACAGTACCAACACATTGGGGACCTGTTAGTTGTTCATGGTTTAAAGTATATTAGTTGTTCAAAAGAATTTTGCTGTGGCATTTAACACAGTTATATGCAATACTTTAAGCAATTGACTCTGCTTTTTCTCACTTTCCACATCTCTTATTCTCATTATTTAAGAACTTTCGGTGAGTTTTGTTTTCATATCATTCTCCCATGGTGTAAATTGGTATTACCATCTAACATTCTCTCTTCCTCCCCACCCAGTCTCCTCAAAACATTACCACAATAACAAAAATTGTGTGTGTGTGTGTGTGTATGTGTGTATGTGTGTATGTAACTTGCAAAATGATTTGAAGTGTTTAGACAGGACTTTGTAATGGGAGCAATTCGTGCACGTTCTTCCTAGACCAGGGATAGCCCTGTATGCAGACTTTTACTCGGTCACCAGGATGGATTTCCCAAACCACTATGGATAGAATTAACTGGAATCTTTTATTTTCTTTTGTATGGATTGGTGTGATATGTGAGTTGAAGGTAGAGTGAGCAAGGCTTAGCCACTTTGGTGCTGCTTTCACCTGAGAAGCTTCCTTTATGTTCTAGAAGCCACTACTGATCATCCAGTGCTTTTTAGTCTGTGGAGAAGCAAGTTTTTAATTGCTCTACAGGGTTTCCTCGTTTCTGTCTTTGCAGCAGCCCAGAGTAAGTTTGGGGCCGTGTGTCTGATAGCAAGGTGAACAAATGGCACGTTGAGTTCTGTACCATTGGCAGAGAGCTGAGGAGCTCAGGTTCCCTGTCTGCAGGACTCCTTCCAGATGGCATGTCGTGTTTCATCCCTGTGACAAGTGTGAGATGAGAGGTGCTTGCTCAAAGTGCTCAGCCACAGTGATCGTCAGGAACCAGAAAGGTGGGCACTGAACTCCTCCTTTCTCCCTGATCATCTGCCCCATGCCCTCGCCCTCCCAAGTCAGAATTCCAGTCTCCCTGTGCTCTGCTGGCAGTCTTTCCCCCAAACCCTGCGGGTGGCTGAGTGCTTCCTGGGTTCCTGGGTTGGCGTTTGAGAAACCTGGGTGGCTCAGTAATAGAGTCTGCCTGTTTGCAGGCAGCTTGAAAGCTACTAAAATGACCTGATTTTTTTTTTTTTTTTAAGTCGGGGGCAGCTCTTTAATCAAGGCCCCTACCCAGATGACGGCTACTTGCAAGCAGCTGAATGTGACCTGGCTGAGCTCTCTCCCAGCAGGGGTCAAGGGCTGTGTGTTTATTTCCTAGGCAAGGTGAAACCTCCTGGGCTCTATGTGATCTCTATCAATTGGTCAAAGTCAGGTGCTTATTCTTCACTGGGTTTTCAGACCCTAGGCCTAAACCCTGTAGTCCCATGTTTGGTCCAACTGCTCTTCCCCCAAATACAGAATAGAGGCCAGTGAAGAATAGAGACAGGAGACTGATTACATGGCCCTGGAAAGAGGGTAGTTAAGTATATCTTCAGCCATCTTTTGAGGCACAGACATTGGCCTCAGGTTGTATAGGGAGAATTCAGGGAAGGGATGAGAAAACGATGCTACACAGTCTCAAGCCACAGGTATGGGCTGGTTGCCCATTAGCTCCCTCTTGTCTCCTGAGGCTTGGTGGTGGGTGGTCTGTGGCTCTTGGCTGTTCTCTTCATGGTGGTAAGAAGGCATTCCTGTCTGAGAAGCAGTTTGCCTTTTGTCAGATGCTTTTTTTTAGAGGCAGGGAGGCAGTGCGTGACTGTCTTATTCACAAGCCCAGTAAAACCACCTTTTGAGTTGCATCTTACAGTAGAACTTACCCCACACCTCTCCCACTCCATGGCCCCCCTGCTGAGAGGTCTTCCACCTACATGCTATGGGTGGGTGACATGGAATCCCCTGGGCTGCAGCTGGTTTACATCTTTGAGTGCAGCGTGGTTTTAGGCTACATGCACACAACTAATGTAACCTCAGTCTCAGGCAGGAGGTCCTCCCCAAGGGAGCAGTCGCCTTCCACTCCGGTCTGGTCCAATGCTGACTTGTCATGGTAGGCTTGCCTTTCCCTCCCCCTAGGATACACAGTGTCTGGGCTGAAACCTGGTTTCCTAATATTTCCCTGTCAGCTTTCTGGCTTGCCACACTTCTCAGCTATCCCTCTGTTGTGGGTCTCAGTTCTCACTTTTGCCCTCTAAATACAATCTCTCCTTTGTTTCTCAGACAGTGTCAGCTGGAGAACAACTTCTTAGTTTCCACACAAAACCACAGGTCCTTGAGATGTGAAAAGAATTTCAAGATCTGTCTCAAAAGGAGAGTCTCTCAAGGTGAAAGTTCAGCAAGGATGTATTTTAGAAAAATAGTCCAAGTAGGGAGAAATGGAGAAGATCCATCTCAGCCCAAGTTTTTATGTTTACGTGTTTGTAGAGTTGTTTTTGCCCGTGGTTTGAACAGCGGTCACACTTGCCCTCTTCCCCAGTGGTTAGTTCATCTCCCCGACCTCTGCAGAGCCTGCTGTGCAGAGGCCCCAGGCCCAGTGCAGCTCTGCAGGTCACGTGCTCATGCACAGTGGGTGTGCCTCGGACCCTCTTCTTGCATTGGTCTATTAATCCTTTTCTGTGCTAAGACTTTGATTTCTGTGGGCAGTTTGATTTGGATTGCATTTAATCACTATAGAACTTTGGAGAGGATTAACTCTTATAATCTGCAATCAATGAATATTATGTGTCCTTTTCATTAATGTTTTGTGATGTTTCTCTGTAAAAGTTTCATACAACTTTGGTTTATTTGTAGGCTGAATTTAGTTTGGCTTATTTGAAAATTTTTAATGCTCTTTCACTTTTAATACTTCGATTTTTTTGTTTGCTGCTAAAAATCCCATTTGTTTGGGGGCTACATTTTTGTTTTAAAATGGCAGGAGAGCTTTTCATTTCCAGACAGGTTGTCCTGTAAGAGATTAGGTTCCTGTCCTTTGTGTTGTAACCACAGATACGGGAGTGTTCAGGTACCAAACACTTGTCATCTCAAGACTCACTTTGTCTGGCTAGCTGTGCTTTTTGTTTTTTGTTTTCTACTTTTTAATAAAGTTAGCAGCCAACTCCAAAGTAATCTCACACATACTCTTAGTCAGAGTGGTGTGTGTTGTGTTGTCAACCTCCTGTGTGGGGTGGTTACTGCTTGAGTCTTGTGCAACCAGACCAGGGTCCCTTGCTTGCCATAGTTCACATTGCTGCTGTTCCTGAAGGATGCAGCTGACCCTGAGCACTGGGACTCAGTTGATGCTTTGTTCTTCCAGACCATGGTGGAGACAACTTGTTAGACAGACACAGTCCAGTCTAGACAGGACTCTCTCCCCATCCTACTACAGAGTTGGAACAGCAGGAAGGATGTCTCCCTCCTCTTCTTTCTACTAAGGACCAATATGTCCTGGTGATGAAGCTGTCTTTACAATTGAATGGCCATCAAAAGGGGAAATACCTGCAGTGTCATAAGATGCAGAGGCAGTTTTCATAGCTTTAAACAAAAAGCAAAGGTAAAAAAAGACCAAAGGAGAAAGGTGCACTTTTCCCTACCTAATGAGAATAAAAATGCAGCAGTTGACATTTAAAGTAGCAGTTATTATGAGTACATTGCACGCCTAGAATAGGAAAGAGACCTCTGGAGAAGGGCTCCCGAACACCTCCTGAATTGTAAAAACCATGTATCAGATGTGAGGAAGGGCCTGTGTTGCTAATTGACCTGACTTTTGAGGGTGTTTTATGTGAAAGTGTCTAGAGTTGTGGTGGCCCTTGAGGGCACAGGCAGAGGCTGGCTGGTGCGGCCCAGCCGTCCTTTCATACCACCACGCCCTAGTGCCAGCACACACTAAAGCGAGTCATGGATTTAAAGACACATCAGCCTATGCTGAGTGCCCCCAGTTGGTGCTGGGGCTCAGGCCTGTCTCCTGTGACAGGCTACTGGGGATGTGGCCTGAGGGTGACTTGTCGTGGTGACAGAATAGTAGGAAGATTGTATGACTCTGTATGCCACAGGGACTCCGGTGGTCTTTGAGGAATTAATTCATTTAGATTTTAATCATGGTGCCATTTCTTATACTTGTTTTGAGAGGAGATTAAAGAAAAAGTAGATTACCTGCAGTGCATCATTGTTTAATAGGGCTAGAGCTTATTCAAACATATTCCTTCACTTTTTTTTTATCATTTAGAATTTTTGCCCTGTACATTGTATGATTATCCTTTAGGGGGATGTATTTCTAACCTTGCTGTTTGCTTGAGAGCACTGTGTTATGAGGCAGTTGATCTTCTAGTGCATGCTGTAACAGAAATGTGAGGCAGACAGCCTCTTCTGAAAGCCTGGAAAGCCTGCATGGTTTCCCGGCCATGCCAGTACACTGCTGTGGCCTCTCACGGGGCCAGCTGAGTGGCCCTTGGTACCTAGATCTCAGTCCTTCTCAGACATGGTGTGCAGTGGAGCGTGTTCTGGTCAGAGTCTGCTCTCCTCAAGTGGAAGGGAGCCAGGCAGAGGAGGAGAGGTTTTGCTGGTTGCCTCTTCCTGTAGCCCACTGGATTACAACACAAAGTCACTTTATTTAGTCTGGTCTTTTTTTTTTTTTTTTTTTTTGCCACATTTAAGTAGTAAATAAGATTCATATAGCCTTTGTCTCATGAGCCTACTGAAAACCTGGGTAGTTAATAATGTGATGATCACCACATCTGATAATGAGAGTAAAACCAGTATCAGTCCTGATGCGTGTCTGTGTTGGCTGACTTTTAGCAATGGGTAAGGAAACGGAGCCAGAGGAGGTGGTGGGAGCTGCTGGGAGCCACGTCTGTGTCACACCCCAGGCCCCAGGCCCTGAGACGCTGGTCAGAAACAATAAGCTGGAACGAAGCCAGGAAGGCTAAGTAACAGATGTGTGAGGGCGCTTTGCAAACTGTGATGGGCTATTGGGTTGTAAGTTGCTAAGGTCGTAAAGGGAAAACAAGTGAATCATCTAAATTTGTTAAGCAATGTAAACCAAAAATTAAGGGATATGTGCTAGTTATTAGTTACCTGGGTGGAATAATCTTGTCGAAGTGAGTTACCCATTTCCTGTTTTTGTTTTCTCAAGCATTTTTGCCTCTGTATAAAACAAAAATGGGTGAAATCAATACTGAACTGGCCCATCTGCATCCCCATAGGAAGGCTGCAGTCTTCCTGTAAATCTTACCAGTTCTCCTCTTCTCTGTTGAAGCCTAACTACAGTATCATAACACTTCACTTCTGAGCTGGAAGCGTTGGCAAACCCCCTCTCAGATTCTAAGGCCTTTTCCTAGGTTGCTGTGGCTAGAAGAGTGAGCTGTGCTTTGTCTGCCCTTGGTCCTGGCATCTGCTGTTGGTCCTGGCAGGTCTTGCTGTTCCTGTCGTGTTCCGACCTACCGTTTCAGCCTGGTTGCTTATGAGGTTTCCGAACAGGTTCCTGCTGGGAATAGGGCTGCCTCTAGGGTCAGGACATTATAACCTGTTGACTCTATTTTGGTGTAAGACAATTTGCTAATTACTAGGATTTTAGCTCTTTCGGGTTAGGGCAATCTTTTCGTCATGTGGCATGCTCATTTTTAACAGCTACTATGTGTAATTACATTTAAAATAAGTGCGCTTCCAGTGCCTTAACAGCATTTGGATATTTGTGCTGTGACCTAGCAGTTGTCTTCTAGTGGGTGAATAATTAATTTGTTTCTAAGAGCTTTTGAGTTTGATGGTTGCCTAACACAACAGTTTCCTTGTGGAAGGTTTGCTGGCTTCCAGTGACCCTTCGCTGCCATCTGGTACAAATTCAAAGTGCCTCTGTCATCTGCTGCTAATTGCTGTCACCTGCACATTTCAGCCTCTCATAACTGAGCCTGTTGGGAGCAAGACACATACTGCCTTTTGGAGGTGCTTCTTGGGAGCCTGCCATGCACCCTGCAGAAGGGGTGCAAGGACAGAGGGGAGTCACCAACAGAAGTGCTTTAATACCTGAAGTATAAAAATAGCAACTGTTTTGTGAAGGTGATTGATTCACTGAAGCCAAGTGGTTTGTCTCTTTTATGATTTGCTTTAATGGCTCTGGTGCTTAGTAGCCTATTTAGGCTGGTGAGATTGTTTCGGAGACATTTTGCAGAAGACTTCTTTAATCCTCTTTCCTAAGCTGATAAGCTTTTGTAGGGGCACTGCCTGTAGCACTATGTTATATTAATGTATTTTACTTGTAATTTAGAGAACAGGAAGAATACCCTGATTTGAAGCCTAACTGTTCCCTGTGGCACTGGCACAGCTGATAATCGTGAACGAGAAAGATGTGTATATCAAATAGTTTACAAAATGAAGCCAGCTGTGTTTCCCTACATACTGTGGCTTCCTGACATGCATCATTAAACCTTATTAGCTACTTCCTTTACAAAGATTCTTGTAGTCTTGAACATCGCATATTAACATTTTCTGCCCCTCCAACTGGAAATTATTTGCTTTATTGTAGAGTGTCAACTTGCTCTAGTTTCTGATGCGTTCTAATTGGTACTTTAGAGTATAATCATCGTGAGATACCACGCCATGCATTTCTTTATTTGGAAATTAATACAGACCTTTTCACTTTATCTGTCAATCTGAGCAACTTTTCACACAATCCCCAACTCTTGGGATTGCTTACAAGCCATTAAGTATGAAATGGTTCATAAAATGTCTCTGAAGACATAAAGTGAGACAAAAATTTTAGATAGTTTAAAATAGTGTTACATTTTGCCAAGATACCAATAATACAGCTCTCAGACAGTTTAATAATAAAAGAGTGATTAAGCAAGATGAAAAGTTTATTTAACCATATTGCCGTATCATTTAAATTTTTCAGCAAATTTTCTGAATTACGCTTTCCTTACAAAATAATGAAAATCAGAGTCCTCAGACTCTGAAAATTAAGATACCAATTCAAAGTATTAAAAGAATATGCTAAGTTTCATTCTTTTTTCTCTTTCTTTGCTATTTGCGTCCGACGTTCTGATGCACTGTCTTAAAAATTAAAATGTTTACCTCCTATTAACTTGTTGTTAATCGCTAGTTAAGCTGATGTGGGGGTGGGGCAGAAACTGGGCTGAACCTAGTGACTTTGGCCTAGATGATGGTAATTCTGAGGGGCCTCAACTGCTGGCCTCTTTTTTAATATCTTATCATGTCTTTAATGTAATTATAAACAGTACATATGAATTCAATTGCCGGGAACTTGATGAACTAAATAAAACAGTCCTAGCTTGGGTTTCAGTAAACATTTTAGTCATACATCTTTGAGTCAGAAAATGGCTTTTGATTTAAAAGCACTCTTGATCATTTTAACCTAGTGATAGGTGCCTGGTACCTGGAAAATGGGGAAGAAGTCTTCAATGGTCTATGTATCACACAGGTGGACACAGCCTGCAGGGAACATGGGAGGCAGTGTGGACATGCTCTTTGACGTGATGGCTACCTTTGGGTCATTTCATCTCATCCTGTGCATTTCCTCTTTTATACACTTCATAGTTCATTTTGTTATTTCCAAAGGCACTGTTACTCAGAAGGATTAGCTACTTTGAGTGCTATGCTTAGTGTCAAACCAGACTTTTAGGAAACTATTACATAAAACCTTTTACAATGGTGTGCTTAGTAAGTTTCCTTGCACAACTACTAGATATGTTGTACTTGTCAATATGTCAGAAAAAGAATATAGATGTCCATGTTTTGAAAGTGACCACTATAAAACTGATTATATTACAAAGACTTCCTCTTATGAAGTTAATGTTCTCTTTACTCACAAAGATGTAACCACTCTCTTTCCTAACAAGTGTATGAGGAAAATAATCAGGTAGAAAGGCACCTTCTCCAACAGCACAGTTTCCTAAGTGGCCATGTCCAGGTGGGCACTGACGAGGGAGATCTCGCCTGGATGTCCGCGCAGGCTGCTTAATCATCTGCACTTGGATTGGCAGATGATGACTTGACCCCGGGGAAGGAGCAGTTCCACGTGTCTTTTGTGAATCCAGCCTCTCCTGAGCACTTGCAGTCCAAAACAGGAATAATTCCTTCAATATCGCATATTCTGACCATTCCAAAAGTGCCAACTAGTTATTTTAGCTGATTGAAGAGTCCAGTGTTCTCTCAAAGGAAGACAGACATTGTACTTGAGGATTTCAGGATGCCGTGGCATTAGAAGGCTAACTATACCCAAGACTATTTCCTATTAGGTAATATCACTTAGAGGCCTTTTTAAAAATATATTTAAACGGACATCTAAGAGTATATTTTAAGGATGTGTCATCCTTCCACCCACCTCATCCAACCCCACTGCAGTCTCTAAGGTATTTAAAATAAAGGACTTGCAACATTCAGGGGTAATAAAGAGAGACATAAACACACCTTCCAAAATTAAAAACGTGTCCAATAGTATAATTTCTTCAGTTGTGCTATTAAAAAAAGGTGAAATAATTTAAATAACTTTAAAGAAAGCCATGGTCTCTTCTTACTGTGTCTCTGAAGGCTCCTGGTAAGAACCTTCCTTTTACCAGGTGCCGGTGGCTCACGCCTGTAATCCCAGCTACTCAGGAGGCTGAGTTCTGAGGACCACGGTTCAAAGCCAGCCAGGCAGGAAAGGCCTTGAGACTCATCTCCAATTAACCACTAGAAAACTGGAAGTGGCACTGTGACTCAAGTAGTAGAGCGCTGTCCTTCAGCTGAAGAGCCCAGGGACAGCGCCCAAGCCCAGAGTTCAAGCCCCATGACCACCCTCTTCCCCCCCCCCCCCACAAAGAGAACCTTTCTTTTATAGTATCAGGACCATTTAGAGTTACATATGTGTGTGTGTGCACGTATATACATTTGTGTATATATACAGATACACATTATGTAAATACTTGTACACATATAGATATATAGTGTTTCTGAGGAAGAGAAAGAATTCCCAAGAATGTGGGCCCCCTCTGTGTGTATGAGACAGAATTACCAATCAAAGCCCGGGAGCCAGGGAGGAGACAGAAAATCTGGAAACCAGGCCAGCAGCAGGAACTGTACCTTCTTGGGTGACCCAGAAATTTTTTGTTTCAGTGATAACATTGCTGCCTGAACTTGGGGTATTCTGTTTTCAGACAAAAAGGATTAAAGAGTAGAGTTAAATACTATTTGTAAAATGTCTGTTGAAATACAGTATTACCAAAATAAACTGCTTATTAAACTAAATTATAAACCTAATGCTTGTTTTCAGATTCTGTATATTTCTATTAATTTTTTCTGGTATTGGTGAGTAACATAGGCATTTGAAGTAATTATTTTAAATTAGAGAGTGGGGGGCTGGGAAGGTGGCTCAGTGGTAGAGCGCCTGCCTTGCATGCCTGAGGCCCTGGGTTTGATTCCTCAGCACCACATAAGCAAAAAGGAAAAAAGCTGGAAGTGGCGCTGTGGCTCAAGTGGTAGAGTGCTAGCCTTGAGCTGAAGAGCTGAGAGACAGCGCCCAGGCCCAGAGTTCAGGCCCCACTACTGGAACCCCCCCCCCCCCAAAAAAAAAGTTAAATAAATAAATAAATAAGAGAGTGGGTCTTTGTAAAACAATTTAAAATTGACAGCTTCTATTCAGGACATTCAAATCATTTACCAAGCTGTGGTTGCAATTTTATAGACTTAAGTCTAAATCTTCAAAAAGTCTTGGTAGTACAGTGTTACTGTGCTGACTCCTACAACATCTTAAATTCCTTCTTATCCAAGATGTTAAGGACTGTAAATGTTGTCCAGAATTCTGTGCGACAAAAACTATCGTGGTAGCTCTCTGGCACAAACAAATCTCTTTTAATTTAAGGTACTGAATTGTCTGAATTAGATGGAGCTGGTTCTTTTTGAGAGCAGATTTCAGGAAGACTATGCATCGGCCTGGAGCTCCCTCTGCTGGCGAGGCCTTAGGTCTACATCACACCATGCCGTGCCGTGCCATACATGCCACACTCCAGGTTCTTTCTTCCACATCTAGAGCATGGGGCTGGCCCAGGAAGACCGTGCTTCAGCCTGGAGCTCCCGCTGCTGGTCACGCCACACACCAGCTCCAGGTTCTAGAGCATGGGGTGCCCATGAGACCTCAGCGAGAGAGGTGCTCAGCTTAGCCGAGCACACTTGGGAACGAGCCATTCTTTGGTTGAGCCGCCTCTTATCTTTTATTCCAAATAAACTATGTGGAATATTATAATCTAGATCTGGGATGACATGCTTTAGAACATTACGGGCTTATTTTAGCAGTCAGTGGTGGATTTTATTAGCATATGTTAATTATGTATAGCAAGATTTCACTATAATATTTTCATACATGAATATAATGTATTTTTTCATATTCATTCCTCCTATCATAATAATGGATTTTAATATTGTTTGTATAAAGTAAAACTCAAATTTCCCAATAGTATATGATCTCTTTTTATACTTTCCCTTCATTCCTTTTTGTTGTTGTTGTTGTTGTTGTTGTTGCCCATGGGGCTTGAACTCTGGGCCTGGGCACTGCCCCTCAGCTCTTCAGCTCAAGGCAAGTGCTCTGCCACTTGAGCCACAGTGCCACTTCCAATTTTCTGGTGGTTTATTGGAGAAAAGAGTCTCATGGAGGTTCCTGCGCCGGGTTGGCTTTGAACCACGATCCTCAGATCACAGCCTCCTGAGTAGCTAGGATTACAGGTATGAGTCACAGGCTCCTGGCTCATTTTTGTTTTAAGTATAGTTTTGATATGTCACAGATGAGAATATTTGAATGAATTACAGTTATTAAATTTCAGCTTACCAATGTTCTTAGCCACTTTATTACCTTATATCTGGTGGGTTTTGATTAGTAATCATATTGTAATAAAAGTCTTGACATCAGTAAAGGCTGTCAGAAGTTGGTAGCACCAGGTTATCCAACATGAACAAAGTTGGCACACATTTTGAAAAGGCATGCACACATGTGTATGACTTGTGCTTCTTTCAGGCATTACCGACACTTACGATGTGCTGGCAAGTGGATATGTCTCAGGCGATTCTAGAGCTAGCACGAGGAAGGCCAGCACCTCTGAGCCAGCGGGGAATGTGTCTGCAGGTTCCAGCAGTCATTCCTCCGGACAGTGCTGTCTGTACACCTGGGGCTGCCCAGAGCTTTGTCTATGTCACCTCTTGTGAGGCTCTGTCAGAAGCTCCTCTTGTCCTGTGTGTTCTGCCTTTGGTATGGAGAGTAGTTTTACTCCTTTGTTTCATAGCTGATCCTTGTGCTGATACTTTTTAGCTTACATAAAAAATATGATGTGGCGTGCCAGTGGCTCACACCTGTAATCCTAGCTAGTCAGGAGGCTGAGGTGGGGAATCATAGTTTGAAACCAGCCCAGGCAGGAAAGTCTCACAGACTCTTATCTCCAGTTACATCACAGAAAAAGCCAGAGAATGCTAGCCTTAAGCAAAAAGAGCTCAGTGATGGCACCCAAGCCCAGAGTTCAAACCTCAGGACCCCATTTTCTTTGTAAATAAATGTGAAATAGTCAAGAAAATTCATTGTATATAATAATTATAGCAAGACAGGAAGGAAAATCCATAAATTCTAAGTGAAGAATTATCAAGCAAAATTTGTTGGTCAGTGAAGAATGTAGATGATGAAGTATTCTTTCATAATATATTTTAAAATGTGTATTGTTTAAATACAGATTTTGGTTTTTAAATTTTTAGTTAATATGTTGTAACTTAAGCCTAGTCATTCTAAGTCCCTAACTTAGGGAGCTTTTAAAGCACAGAATATTGAACTGATTGAGTATAATGGCCAAAGAAACTATTCTTCCTCTATCAGTGATGTGGTAGCCAAGCACTAGTGGGTACATCTTGAATATGCAGCCAGATGCCTTGCTATGGACAGTTAAGACTTAGTAGCTCATATCCAGAATGACTATATGAATACACCAAAGAAGAAGGAAAAAGGTTATATGGTATTAAAACTTCCTTTAAAGTTATTCGTGTAAGACTTAGAAGTACTGTACAAGTTTCACCTATTTGTTTTTTAAAATTTTAACAAGGATTTAGTTTTGTAAAACAGGATTTTCAAATACTAAAATAAATGGAGAAAGTGAAAAAGGCCTTTCCTACTCCCTCTGAAGGAAATGAAAGATCTGAAAGTCATTTTTTTTCTTATTTCTTAGGATTGTTCTAAAAGTGAAAATACAGAACTGAGTTCTTCAATGATATTGAAAAGGAATATATGCTTTTTGTAAGAATCTCGTGTTGTTATCCCAATATCAATGTTCCTCATTCTGAATGAAGAACTTGAGCGTTGACCCATGAACAGTTCATCTGGGAAAAGATAAACAGACATTAACAATGATGGCTCCTTCCCTAAGCAGTCTGTCATGTAACAACCGCCTTCTGATGTGGAGGAATCTTGAGTGGGTTGATTTGGTTTAGGGCTTCCCTCTTGTTCAAATTGTGTTGTGTCCACAGGGAGATATAGGACATTTTAAAATAATACTTAGAATTAGCTCTTTGTTATATTGTCTCTTGTCATTTTGCTATTTTAAAATGCTTCCATGTAAGAGTAAGTACTGAGAGACCTAGAAGACAGGTTAGAGTATTTTAAAGTGTACATCCTTTTAATCCAAGAATGACATAATCACTAGTGATATTTATGCTTCGCACTTTATGGGCCAAAGGTTTTATAACATCAGACTTTTGTTTCAGTTAGGTGAGTACATTGATTTCTTAGGAACTTTGGTAGTATGCAGAGAGTTTTAAGTTTGAGATGGATGAGAGTGGTACTATGTTACAGAGATAAGGTCCCATTCTCATTTGTCCATGAGTTCATTTAAAAAGAAGAAGGGGAACCCTGACTGATCTTTTCTTGATTAAGCAGGAGAACACCGTATTTACCCTTTATTGTTGGTATAAACCATTATTTTACTGAGAACCATTAGCTATTTAAAACTTGGTACATAAATTAAAGAGGAGCTAAATGGATTTGTGATCGTTGCCATTAGTAGCATTTTAGATTATACAGGCAATTATTGTGTTCATTATCCTAGAACAGCCCCTTTACAGAGCCATTGTGGTTGTCTTAGACATTATGCACAAATTTTCCCTTGGAGATTAAAATTTCCAGTAGCGTATTTAATTTTGTTATCACAGTTGTTTCAAATAAAACAAATATTATGACAAGTAGAAGAAAATTTGCTTTACTAATATAGGAAATTACAATAAATGTTGAAAATTGCTTCCTAGTGTATTTATCTTTTCTTAGCAATCATAATTACTTCAAGTGATTAATAATATATTTTATCTCTGAAATCATAGTGAATTGTTTGTGGTCTGTTTAGGTCTTTAAGAAACTTACAAGAATGCAGAGATTCATGTCAAAACTTGCCACTTTCTGAGATCTGCTACTTTGTATTGTTAACTAGAAATGGTTAAAAAAAAAAAAAAAAGACTAGCAAATGTTGAAATGCACAATTTCTCCTCACCATGCTTCATCAGAATTGACCACAGCGTCCTGATTGTGTTATATACAATATAGCCTGCGTACCCTTCTGTTGTGGGAGGAGCAGCCATCATGCAGCACAGGCCACCTGGAAGAGCACCAGGAACAGTTCGTCACTAAAAAGTTGTCATCACTGGCTTCGAGTTAAAAGGGATGAGAAAAATCATTTTACTTGGCTTCAGAATTGTGGTATTCACTAGTCCACAGTTGACTACATCCATCTTGGTCAATTAGAAAGGTATTAATGCCTTGAATTATCTGAATATCCATGTGCAGTGGGCTGCTTTTAATGTTTCCATTCTCTCATGTGGCATTTTTTTTCAAAGGAAACTTTGTATTCATTTCCGAGTGGATTTGTCCCAGCTTTGGGTCTTTCGCTGCTATGATGCAGAGTATAAAAGTGTGAGGTAGTTGTTATGCATTTTGCAAGACAGTAATTCTTTTATTTTATTACAAAAAAAAAGACCAACTCTGGAAGGCCAGATTAAATCATTCCTTTCACTTTTTAATGGGATTTGGATGAATAGAGTAAAATATGCACTTTGCATTCATTGATAGCATCTTTAGGTTGAGGTAATTGAGTCCCTTTTCCCTGACTGAATGAATAATGACTTCATCTGATCCTCAGTGGGGCCTGAAACTTAGACTGCTTTTGTCACAGCAGAAAGATTGGGGCTTTGAAACATGCTCTACTTCCCTGGCTTAATTTTTCTTCATTTTAATCCAGAACCTATTTTTCACAATAATTCAAGCATAAACCATGTAGTAGTGAAGTGGCGGAGCTTGTACGATATTTGTCCTCCTTGTGCTGCTGTTTAAATGGAGCTGATAAATCAGCGCCGGGCCGGGGCTGCCCTGCTCTCAGGGGAGGCACAGTCTCGGCACAGGAGAGGAATTTTCAGAATGGGTTGAATAGAGTTTCTTTCTCTAGGGAAGTGGAAGGTTTACTGTTGAGGTGCAAGACCTGGAGGTAGACAAGGGTGAGGGAGGGAGTCCAGTGATGGGGCTGGGCCGGTAGATGTTCCTGAGGGGGACAAGGCAGTCAGGACAGGGCTGAGCATTAGAAAGCAACTTGTGCTTTGGAAGAAAGGCGGGCTTGAAAGGGTTTCGGTTGGAAACGAGCTATTGTAAGTGCTGCTCTGTGCCTGGGCAGAGTAGTAGCTGTGTCCTGCTTATGGTCACACTAGAGACAAGGAGATATTCTGGATAAAACCCATGCTTAGTTTGAAGTCTTAGGAGTCTTGAGTGGTAATGAGAGGACATAAAGTGGACAGTGAGACTAGACATGGATGAGCTGGACAAGGTCTAGCCGGGGAGCCCTGCGCTCCCAGCCCGCGCTGACCCAGCCACACTGTACACACACCGGCTGACCAGGGGTCCTTGTTAAGATGACTTGTTTCTATGGTATTTTGAAGTCACGGTGTGCTTATAATTACCAGCTTCAAGACAAGAATTAAAACAGCCTGGTCAACAAAGAAAACTTTCATTGTGTAATTCATGTTCTCTCTCTCTCTCTCTCTCTCTCTCTCTCTCTCTCTCTCTCTCTCTCTCTCTCTCTCTCTCTCTCTCTCTCTCTCTCTCTCGACGTATATTACTTGTGTTCATTTTATTTTTCCTTCTTCACTGACTTCCTTGCAGGTAAAAGAATTTAATATAAACATTGTAAAAATCTAAAAAAGAGAATTTAATATTAACTCATTGTTGTACCTTTACAATTTAGCACAAAATATCATAGCCATGTAATGTTGCTTTATTTTACAGTTAAAATTTTACAGTTTTAAAATTACAGTTTAATTTTTGATACAAACTCTAGAAAACATTTTGTTTTCCTTTCTAACTCAAGCTTGTCACGGTTTCTCGAGAGTTCATGGCAAATAGTCATCAGAACAGATAGAAAAGAAAATTATGAGTTGTGGGAAAGACAGCTTTCTGTTGTTCAAAGTTAGGTTTTCAGAAGGCACTATAAATACTGGATATTAGCTTCGCTAATAGCTTTTTAAATTGATGAGTTAAGAGTATATATTACCTCAAGTTTTTTCAAGGGTTTGAAATTCATGTCTTGGATTATTATTGTTATTAATTATTTTTGTCTATAGGAGGGTTTGAACTTGGCCTTACAGGTACTTTATCATTTGAGTCACACCTCCAGCCCTGATGTGTGAGTGTGTTCTCTGGTGTGTTCTCTCCCAATAAGTTGTACCAGATGAGGGCAAGCGGAGGTTCAGGGAGATGCCTTGCTTGACAGGACTCAGTCTGTGGTTGGTGTTTCCTAATCAGGACACACCCTGTTCCCAGGCCATGCTGTACCAATGGCTGCAGCCACCACCTCCCCCAGCCACTCTTGCTCAGGATTAGTACATTTGACAGACCTGGACCCCAAGCAAGGCTTGGGGTCATATAACTAGTCACCAGAGAAATGGGATCCCAATGCATGTGACCACAGCAGCACTACCACGTACTTCTGCCTCCAGAGTCCTGTGAGGAAGAAATTGCTGTGATCCCTCTTTGACATTAAGGAGATTGAGGCCCAGCCAGTCCAGGGTCACACAGCCAGGAAGCAGAGCCCACACAGGAGTGAGTGGCGTCAGGGACCCACGAGCCCCAGGGCTCTGAGCCGAACTTGCAGATTTCAGCCTCCCACACATCTCCACCCCACACATTATGGGGCACTGGGGGCTTTCAGTGTGAAACAGCAGTCAGGATCGTCCGCAGAGACTGCCGCAGCCCAGCTGGAGTTCCATGCATTAGGAGAGCCTGTTCTCATAAAGCAAGGGCTGTTTGTGTGGCCAATGCTCACTCTTACAAAGAACAACCAAAAATGAGCTGCTTCTTACTGACATGATTTCCCCTCCATCATTTTCAACCACAGGGTGACTCTGAGCATAGTGTGTTGTTCCCGGAGAACCTGATGAGGAGAGGGTTATGAAATCAAGCATGCCTTTATCAGAAGTTTACCATTCTCATCAGAAATCCTTACAAAGACTCTGGCAGGAGAGGCTAGCATGCACTCTGTCCTGGTGCTTGGGAACCTCAGTCTGAATTAAACTTGAAGGGGATGTGCAGAGATACACAGCGACAACGGGACACTGGTCTGACATGGTGCTTTGCTCCTGAAAGAGCCGTTTCCAGGCGAGGCCCTCAAGAAACAGTGCACACCCCACTGTGGGCCTGCTGCTCTTAATCTTGGGTTCCAGGCGGCAGTGACAGCACCATGAATCTACTTCAGCTCAAGTAGTGAATTGTCTGTTCTTACTGAAGATGTTCTAGAAATTCTGCCTCAGTCTATAAGAAGTTTCTCAGGAGAAAAATACAGTTTTGCATTTCGTTATAATAAAGGTTAATATAGTCCTTAAGAAAGTTTCCTCATGCCAGAATTATCGTGTAATACTATTTGTAACATTAGAGACAGCCAGCTTGGATGTATAATCTTGTATTTCTATTTTGTTTTCTTTTTTAGGTTGGTTTGCTGGACCTTGAGCTCAATCAGCTGACGAAGGCACTGTTTCTGGCTTTAGTTGTTCTTTCTGTTGTTATGGTAACCTTGCAGGGATTTGCAGGCCCGTGGTACCGCAATCTCTTCCGGTTCCTCCTCCTCTTTTCCTACATCATTCCTATAAGGTAAGTTTAAGAATTAGATTTAAAAAAAAAAAAAAACCCTCTGGATTCATAGTGAATGGTTTTGTTGAAACTTTGCTTTCTGAGTTGTGAAAGAAGTGTTCAGAAGGGCGCTGGGTGTGAGGACCCGTTCTTTAGAAAGGTTGATGGGTTACACTCAACTTTATTAGAGACATCATGCTTCCTGGTAGGGTGAAGATGCATTAGCACTGTCATCTCCAACAAGTGGAAATACTTCTTGTTAAAACATAAATTGAATCTGAAAAAGTAATTTTAATTGGTTGCTGATGTTTCTAGGGCTTTAGAATCTCTGTGTGTGTTATTATAAAAGTTAGAACATTTTAAGTTACCAATATATAAAAGCTGGGTATGTTGCTAGGATTGTACCCAGGAGGATGAATCCAGAGGATCTAGAGTTCAAAAACAGCCTAGGCTGTTGCTTCAAAAAACAAAACCAACAGAAATTACTTATATTAAAAGGAAGATCTAATACATCTTTCAAGTTACTTAAAATATTGAATAAGGCAGTCTTTAAATATGAACCACTTTTCAAAATTATGCCCTCTATAACTAGAAGTTAGAACATAGTTATTAGATGTCTTTTACTAACTGACTTAGCATGTAAACATCCAAAAATCCATTGCATGTGTTTTCAGGAATGATAGTTTTAAATGAAATACTTTAGTACATGATGAAAATGTTTCATAAAAATGATGAAAACCTCAGGAGTCCTGAGTAAAGTCTGAATTTAGAATACCCACCATCTGTAATGCTAGTTAAGGTAACAGTGTTGCTGGGGTCCTTGCTGTGTCTGTGTCTGAGTCACTGCTATGTGACCTTTGTCACTTCTTTACACTGGCCTGGGAATGCTGCTCTCACTAGCAGCAGGCTTTACCTGATGGTCTGGCCCAGGATGCCTCTTTTCTTCTCTCCTGGAACACTGACTGCTTCTTGACTAGATTCTAGGCACCCATAATTAGTCCCTTCCTGTCACTCCGAGTTCATCTGAGTACCTCCTCAGAGAGGCTATTAGAGCCTACCAGGCAGCACCAGGCTGCTGTCCTACCAGCCTTTGTAGTTGTCTGTGATCCATGCACTGTCTCTGTTGACCACTTCTTCCCTCCATTAGGCCCCAAGACCGTGGGGTCTCGTTGGCCTATTGGCTTCAAGCATGAGTGCCAGGGTCAGATGGTATGGTATGCAGAGACGCTCCAAGGCCTGCCTGCTTTGGGAAAGTAAGAGTATGCAGATTTTTGTAATTGTCACACAAGCACATCTGTGAGTGCCACAAGTAAGCTCTGTAGCATAGTCTTTGTCCCCAAAAGTCTCTCAGTCTCTTTTTTTTCTTTTCTTTTTTTTTGGGGTCCAGTCGTGGGGCCTGAACTCTGGGCCTAGGCGCTGTCCCGCAGCTCTTCAGCTCAAGGCTAGCGCTCTACCACTTGAGCCACAGCGCCACTTCCGGCTTTTTTCTTTTTGCTTATGTGGTGCTGAGGAATCGAACTCAGGGCCTCAGGCATGCAAGGCAAGCGCTCTACCACTGAGCCACCTTCCCAGCCCTCTCTCAGTCTCCTGAGTCCTGGGATTACAGCAGTATACTACCACATTTGGCTTCTAACTTTTTAATTATAGTTTTTTCTATTAACCTGAACTAGTCCCTGTATTTCTATTCTGATCGTTTCCCTAAAAATTTTATTAAGTTTAAAGTTATCTTTATCTTGGCTTTTTTTTTCAGGCAATGTAAGGACCTTAAAATATTTCCACTCTAGCCTGTTCTGTGTCCCATTCTGCGTACATACTGCTCAGCCTTTTACTTTTATTTTCCCTCCTATTTGTAGATAAGGCTTGCAGCCAGCCGCCTCTGGGCCCTGAGCTTCTCCCATCGTCCGTGTAGCAGAGAGTACCCACAGCGAGGCTTCCTCCTGCACATCCAGGGGAGTCTGTATCCAAGACAAGAGGGGCTTTGAGCAATGCAAGTGTCACACACAGAACGACCATCTCACAGATTCTTGTTTGAAATAAGACAGGATGTAGTATTATTCCTTTTTTTGGGGGGGGGGAGAGGGAGATCTGGTTGTGGGGCCTGAACTCTGGGCCTGGGCGCTGTCCCTCAGCTCTAGGCTAGTGCTCTACCACTTGAGCCACAGCGCCACTTCCGGCTTTTATCTTTTTGTTTATGTGGTGCTGAGGAATCGAACCCAGGGCATCAGGCATGCAAGGCAAGCGCTCTACCACTGAGCCACCTTCCCAGCTCCATAGTATTATTCCTGTTCAGTCTTAACTACTTTTTATTTGTACATAAGCAACATAAGTAACGCGGGTAGCATATGGTGAGTGCTGTGGTCAGAGAGTAGTCAGCAGCTGGTGCTCTGGGCACTGATGGTGTAAGGAAAATGCACACACAGACCCATGAAGTACGTATGCCTGGGTGAGCCCTGCCATTCAGAGAAGTCGTGGGGCTCAGGAGAAAGGGCTTTTGTAGATTGGTAATGGTTTAGCTGTGAGCTTGGGAATGACGGCCACCAGAGGAGACGTGGGGAACATGTTCTGGGCAGAGGAGGAGGATAGGGTCTTGCCGGCTGCAGCTGTGCACTGCCTGGTGCTGTGCACCTCCCTCTCTGGCCCTTCTTCCATCCACCGGTACAAGGTGCTAGCACCCACCTCTGTTGAGAGGGTCATCTCCTTGTCCTGTCCCTTTTTCTTTGGTAAATCACAATTACTTCTCTCTTGCTTTTATTAATTATGTTCTTTTAGTTTATTCTCTTCTTATGGAGTATTCTGTTATGTTACTTTCCTGAAGGCTTCTGAACCTTATTCTTTCTGATTTCTACACTGCTTCCATTAGGGTTTTTACTATAGTTTATTGACTTTCTCCAGTCATCTCTTCTGTAGTAAAATAATAATATGAAGAGACCCTTTTTCCTTTATCCATTTAGTAGGGAAACTTAATTAGTTATAAAAGTAAATCCATGATACCAATTTTGCTAAATCTGATTTCTATTGTTTTCATAGATATGTTTGTAATAAATACGAAAATACCTGATACAAGAAAATAAGTCATAATCTAGGTAAATTATATAGGATCTTTTAGATGTTTATAGGCTTATCAGTACAAACATATACATATATACACACATAATAACATATTCCCTCTTTTCAGTCTTTGTATCCTTTTTAAATATGTCCTTACAAAATGAAGAAGATGAGGGGCTATGTACAAGTCTGTCTTACTCAGGTTTTTCAGTGAGAATTTTGTATTTAGCACACTTAGTCAAGTGCAGAGTTACTAGACAGAATTATGTAACTCTTCTGCTTAGCTCCCACATATCTCTTGTTGTTTCAGTGTAACTTTACCTTGTTTTTTCACGGAGAATGCAATTATATGATGTAGCAGAAGGAATGAGAACTGGAAACTGTGAAAAGTATGGGACACTGATTTAGTGAATTGAGGGTTACATTGCATTGTTTTCCTTCTTGCAAGTCAACATAAAATAAGGAGAACCATACATCTCAGCATTTCCTAAATACACTTTGAACTTTTGAAAGTATGCAATCTAGAAAGTAAAATATTTTCCCCTGTTGTTCTAACACTGTTAAAAACTTCAAGTTTATGAAAATTAAGCTATTTAATAAAAATTTCTATATATTAATATAATTTTGAGTTTCATATAATTTTGTTAGACTATTATATTTTCCTTGAGGTTAAATCACTTTTGTTGTTCTAAAATGACCATCTATTCCCTAAATTCTGTGCATGGTTTTTTAACAAAAACAACCAAGAGAATTAATTCTTGAGAGCATACCTGAAGTACAGTCACGTGGGGCATTTGTAGCCTTCGTCTCTGCAGCATCACCTCTTTTGTGCACACTCCGTATTTTAGTCGATAATCTAAAAATTGTCTTATCAGTGCGGGACCAAATAGATTTTTCACTTCGAATGAGGCATATACAAGCAATAGTGGCAAAAATGTGTTTGACAAAGATAATGGTACCCATTCTGAGACACATTCTTTTTAGTATGTCAGGCGCTAGAGCATCCCTGTGGGAGGCTTGACAGTGGCATGCCCAGAGCCCCTGGCTTGAGAAACAGTCGGCAGGCGTCCTGCTCAGAGCCTCCTCGAGGAGGCCAGGCTGTCGAGAAACAAACTTCTGAAGGTTGATTGCAGAACGCTCTTAGGGATTTCCTCCTGTTACTTTCAGGTCCTGTGAACTTTCCAAGACCTTTTATGGGCTCTGAAGACAAGCACCTTCACTACATCTCTTCTCCATAGAATGCTAAGTGAAAACAGTATTTTCAACTTTCTTACACCTAGGAGTGGTATTCAAAATTGATTATTTTGGGGAAATTTGGAAATTTTAAGAGATAGTAAAGGGATACTCACTATTTGGAAAGTATGGACATATATTAGAGAGAAGACATGGAATATGGCTGCACAACATTTTACTGAAGAGGAGATAGATTAGGTCCATTAATCAAAGATCCGCTCAGCCTTCTCAGAGAACACAGCTGTCTCATGTTGACTTAACTTTGCAGCGAGAGTTAATCCTTAGATGTAGTGAACAGTTGACTGTTAGAGGAACACATTCTGTTTCATGCACTGGTATCTGATGGTATATTCTTAGAAAGGCCTTGAGCTGTCACTGGTCAGGAGGGTATTTGATTGTCTTCTAGATGTGAGGCGTGGCGTGCCATTCCGTGGACTTTGTTGCATACTGCAACGTGAGCTGTCGTGGTTCCTGCAGTTTAATAGGACAGTCTGATTTTTATCCTTCTGCTTTGGGGCAGTCATCTCATCTCCTTTTTTTCCCTTGCTCCTTCTCTCTCTTCACAGGGAGGACAAAATATCTAAAATAGTGTTATTTCTGACTTACTCAGACCCTTCCCCCCAAAAGAAACATACAAAGACAAAATCATTAAAAAGTTTATGCTGCTTTTTTTCCATGCATGCTAGGCCCACACTCGACCACTGAGCTATGCAACTTTTTTTTCCCTATGGGATGTGTTTGTTATTTTCAGATATCTCACTAGATACATTATAGCTATATATGTGAAGATACACATGTATAGTGTTTTCTCTCTAGGAAATAAAATAATCCATTTAATCTGTTGGAGAGGGGAAAAAAAGGCATTCAATAGCAGGTTGGCTAAGGTACTCCTTTTTCTATCCTTTTGAACCCAGAGAAATTAAGAACTTTCTAAGATTAGGGAACCCATGTGAGAGATTTCTGTGATAAAGCATCTTTTCTAGGTTTTAAACACATTGGAAATGTTATGACAGAGAGAGAAAGGACTGAGCAATCTGGTTTTATTATACCATTCTCTATCCCTCTCTAAAGCTACATATAACAGCCATCCAGCATGTGAGCCCGAATGTTCAGTGTCAGTACGCGCTCTTATGTTGCAGAGTTAAGTTGGAACACGTGCTTAAGAGGGTTCCTTTAAACTTTTTCTGTCATTTATATTGTCTGTTTTTATATGAAGAAAATCTTTCTGTTACCCATTATCAGTTCCTTTCTTATTTAAAAAAATGAGGTTTTGTGACTACTAGAGCTTGTCTCTAGGCCACATGAAGATTGTCTTCTGTTTATCTTTTACAAAATATGTTTTCCAGTTTCTCTTTGTACTTTCTAATTAATCCTCAGCTCTTCACATATTCTAAATAAATTTAGAATAAATCCAGATTTTAGAATAACTTAAACTTTTAGTTAGTGATGTGAAAGTTTTTTTAATGTGATATGTGGTTAGAGTTTCCAGACCCCATTTTCCCCCTGTATTTATTATCTCAGCATCCTTCATAGAAAGACTCTTCCCTAGGGAATTGCTGTCACCTCTGTCACCTGAGGCCTGTCTGGAGAACTTGATTTTGTTTCTGTGGCCTGCATGTCTATTCCTGACCAAATAGCAGCCTGTCATAAACATATCTTTGTGATAAGTCATTATTTGACACAAGGCTTTCCTTGTATTCTTGAAGAGTGCTTGGACCCTTCTTGGTCATGAATTTGGCATAGTTCTTAATTTAATTTAGGTCCTTAATTAACATTTCCCCACAGAAATGAATGACAATTCTTATTAGAGCAATTCTTAAATACTTGGTATTTTTAAATACCATTGTAAGTATTTTAAAGTCCTATTTAATATCTCTTTATTGCTGGAATAAAGAAAATATTTTTTTTTAATTTTTATTTTTTTTGTGTGTGTGTGCCTGTCCTTGGGCTTGAACTCAGGGCCTGGGTGCTGTCCCAGAGCTTTTGTGCTCAAGGCTACCGCTCTCCTACTTGAACTACTTCCTGCTTTTTGCTGGTTAATTGGAGATAAATCTCCCAGACTTTCCTGCCCAGGCTAGTGGCCAACTGTAGTCCTCAGCGCTCAGCTTTCTGAAGTAGCTAGGTTTACAGCTATGAGCCATAGTGCTTAGCAAAAAATATTTTATTAAATATATGAATTTATGGATTTGGCACTTAATCAGAGTATGTTGAATTTTCCCTGTGTAATTGTGTCATAGGAAACAATGACAGCAATAGGTTTGAACTCAGAGCCAAATGCGTTGATATGCTACTACTTGAATCATACCCACAAGCCCTCAGATCTTACATTAGGGTCTTTAATTCCTTTTGAATTGACTTTTGCACAGTGTGAGAGAGAGAGGACTATAGTTTCAGTCACCTGCATGTGGACGTCTAGGTTTCCCAGCACCATTTATTAAGGAGACTATCTTTTCTCCATTGTATGTTTTTGACATCTTTATCAAGAATCAGGTAACTGTAGTTATGTGGTTTTATTTCTGGGTCTCACATTCTAATCCTTGGTCTATGTATCTTGTTTTTGTTCAGTACGAGGCTGGTTTTTGTTACTATGGTCTTGTAATATAATTTGAAGTCAGGTATTAGGGTACCTCCAGCATTGTTCTTTTTGTTCATGATTGTTTGGGCTATTCAGGGTTGTTTTGTGTGTGTGTGTGTGCTTCCATGTATATTTTAGGATTTTTTAAATTTCTGTGAAAAATGTCATTGCAATGGTGATGGGAATTATAATGGTTCTGTAGATCACTATCAGTAATATAGCCTTTTGACAATATTAATTCTGCCAGTCTGTAAAAAGTGGGTGATCTTTCCATCTTGTAATGTCTTCTTTAATTTCTTTCTTCAGTGTTTTCTACTTTTTTTTTTAACCATAGAAGTCTTTCACTTCCTTAGTTCGGTTTATTCTTCGATGTTTTATTCTTTTTGAACTGTGTGAGTGGGATTATTTTCCTGATGTCTTCCTCTGCATGTTCACTGTTGGTGTTTTTTTTTAAGCTATTGATTTTTGTATATTGCACTTGTATCTGCTGAAAGTGTTTATCAAATATAAAGATTTCTGGTAGAGTCCTTAGGGTCTTGTAAGTATGGAATCATTTCCTCTGCAAATAGGAGTAGTTTGACTTCTTCCTTTCCTATTGGTACTCCTTTTATTTCTTCCTCTTGCCTTACTGCTCAGCCTAAGAATTTAAGCACCAAACTGGATTAAACTAGAAAGAATGATGAGAAGAATAGATGTTGTTTGTTTGCCCTGTAAGGCAAGGGAGTGAGCGTGTGGTCCTCCACTGTTCTGTTTGTTAAAGGCATTTGTTCCACGGACGGCCATCTACCCAACAGGCAGCAGGCCCTGTTAGTTCTGGAGATGCAGGTGCCCCTCCATGCCGTGCAGGCGTGCTCACACAGGGAAATGACATAATGTGTGCTACCACCCAACAACACTAAGAAGACTTCTTATAAAGTAGCATATCTGTATCCATTTGGCTTTGTAATTTGCAAGAAAAGGTTTTGATGACTTGTGATAAAAGTTCCGATGAAAATTACTTCTGTTTTCTTTTGCTCAGATCAGACTCTGCGTGTGCATTATTTCGGTAGATTCATTCCCTGAGGAAAATTGTGTGCATATCTTATGCTGGAGGGGGGACTGGCTCACCTGGCAGTGATCAGTGGTGAGGTTTAATTGTAACAAATTAGAGCTTGGATATAGCCAGCATCCTGGGGCCTGAATGGGATCATATCGTGTATTTTAGGTAACTGCACTTTAGATTTATTTGGCTCAAATTACTTCCTCAGTCCTTTTTGTAACTATAGGATTTAAATATTTAGACAGGAAACTACCATTAAGGCAATCATATATCCTAAAATTTAGTTCATGTCTTCCATAGCAAAAACTGGATTTTTAATGTTCTTATTGATAACATCCGTGAGCACACTGTTGGCCCAAGGTGATTCATTTTCCTATTTACTAGCAGTAAAGGTCATAAATGTTCATTTAATCATCAGAAATAGCTGGAATGGGTGGGTCAACAACAGTTTCACAGTTCCTGAATAAGCAGTAGATGAACTTCAAGGGCCCTCATGTTTATTCCCCACCAATCTTTAAATGTGAGACTTGAATATATTTTGTGGAATCACAGATCGTGACTCAGTTGATATTTTACAGTTGCGTAGAGGTCTAGGTTTTGAAATTCTTCAAAATTAGGGCATTGCATCGGATGCCAGTGGCTTATGCCTGTAATTCTAGCTACTCAAGATGCTGAAATTTGAAGGTCACTGTTTGCAAGCCAACCCAGATAGGAAAGTCCATGAGACTCTCTTCTCCAATAAACTTCTCAGAAAAAGCTGGAAGTAGCACTGTGGCTCAACTGATAGAGTGCTAGCCTTGAGCCCAAAGAGGTTCAGGGAGAGTGCCAAGGCCCTGAGTTCAAGCCCCAGGACAGGCCAAAAAAAATAATAAAATAAATTAGGGCATTGCTAAGAAGGAAGTTAAGCATAGTGATAAAAATTATTCTATTAGCTTAGTATTTGAAATAAGCATCTTACAGACTTTTCACATGAAAAAGCAGATTACTTCATTAATACTTGATCAAAATATACTATATAACTCCCAGTACATGTGACACTGCCACTCTCTGTATAGGATTATTATCTTAGTTAAGGAAATACACATGTTACTGTTTTTTACCTTTCTGTGGGTGCTTGTTCTATTTATTTTTGTACCCTAATGATGCTTTCTTTAACAACAGAAATTATTTTATTAAGCAAAATATTGCTCATGGTTGAGTATAAAGGGACCTTGAAGATGTTTCTTTAATTGCTACTAATACCCAGGGCCTCTTGCTTTCACTCCGTTTTTGAATTTGACTTTTGCACAGGGTGAGAGAGGGGCTCTACTCACCTACATGTGGACATTTAGTTTTCCCAGCACCATTTATTCAAAAGACTGTCTTTTCTCCACTGTATGTTTTTGACATCTTTGTCAAGAATCAGATAACTAGTTGTGTGGTTTTGTTTCGGGGTCTTGCATTCTACTCCATTGGTCTACAAGTCTGTTTTTGTTCAGTGCCAGGCTAGTTTCTGTTACTGTGGTCTTGTGATACAATTTGAACCTCTAGCATTGTTCTTTTTGTTCATGATTGTTAGGGCTATTTAGGGTTTTTTGTGCTCCCATGTGCATTTTAGGGTTGTTGTCACTGGAATTGGGCTGGTGCTCTACCATCTGATCTGTGCTTCAACTTCCATCTTTTTGCTAGTCAGTAGGAGATAAGGGCCTCTCTCTGCCCTGGCTGGCTTCAAACTGCAATGTTTACATCTCAGCCTCCTAAGTAGCTAGGATTACAGGTGTAAGCCACTGTCTTTAATAAAGACTTTAGTTTTTATGTTTTTTTTAAAGATGTAAATTCTGGACAGGTAAGGCACAAGTTATAAATATTTAATGCTCTTTAACATATATACTTCACTGATTATGATTTCTAAAGATTTTTTACACATGTATTTATTAATAGACTAAGTCATATCAGTAGGTCCCAAAATTTGATTCTTAGCAAATCCTCCCAGTGGTATATGTATCTGCTGGTTTATATAGCATTAAACTAGAGACAGTATTTTCCAAATGATCTACAGGGAAGAATTGTGCCATGCTCGCTTGCAGGATGATACAATTTTGGTATGTGGTGCCGTGTCGCCGCCTTTTACTAGGCCTGGAAAGTTCTCCTGGAGGTCATCTATTTCATTCCATACTTTAGGTGGAATTATTTCAGAGTTGTCTCAGGTAGAATGATCCATTGTGTGTTTTAAATTACAGTCTTTATCATACAGCATAAAAGATGAATATTAAAGATAACTAGAAAGTAGAGACAGGGCTCTGCATTGATCCTGTCACATCCTACTTGTTTCTGGGTATAGACGTTCAACCCACATGAGACATTCAAAATAAATAGATAAACTTTAAGACCCATTTTTTGTATTTATTTGCCATAGCCCTTACTTTATTTCCTTAAGCATGTTTATTCCACTGTCCTTTGAGCTTATAGTCCTTTGGGGCTTAAGGGGGAACTTAGAATCTTACTTCCTCTGGTTCTATAACACATGCAGGGGGAGGAGCTCACACTTTTCTGTCACCTTAAAATATCTGGGATGTAAAACCATTTGTTAAATACCCACAAATTTAAGTATCTTATAAGTCTGAAATCACCAGGTGCTAGTGCTCACGCATGTAATCCTAGCTATTCAAGAGACTGAGATCTGAAGATCTCAGTTTATATCCAGCTTGGGCAGGAAAGAGAAAACTCGAAGTGGAGCTGTGGCTCAGCAGAGCTCAGGGACAGTGCGTAGGCCCTGAGTTCAGTCCCTACAACCAACAACATCAACAACAACAAAGGCTGAAATCAGACTTCCTAATTTGCATGAAACTTAAGAGTGCATATAAGACATGTTTGTTTACATGATACTATGAGTGTGCTTATATGGATTAGAAGCACTAACGATAGCAATGTTCTTCCTTGGCAGTCTGCGTGTGAACTTGGACATGGGCAAGGCAGCATACGGATGGATGATTATGAAAGACGAGAGTATCCCTGGCACGGTTGTTCGTACCAGCACCATACCAGAGGAGCTGGGACGTCTGGTATACTTACTGACAGACAAAACAGGTAGTGCTCTCGTTTGCTTGCCATATGACACCCAATCAAACATACTCTAGTTGCACTTGCCCACACATGGATGTGGGGTCATCATAAACTGTTGAGTTCACACTTACGGTTTGAAAACGAAACTGTAAAGCTGTCTTTGAAAACTGCTCACATAACTTCATTTTCTAATGTGTGTAATATCCTCAGAGTTAGCAAAATGTTACACTCCTGGAACTTGGCTATTTACCTTTGTATTTTGAATGTTCTATAATCCAACAGGTATTTTCTAACTCTCCTGTCCAGGCTGGCTTTGAACTGCAATTCTCAGATCTCAGCCTCCTGAGTAGCTAATATTACAGGCATGAGCCAACCAGTGCCCAGCTTAAATGATGATCCTTGTAACCATTAAAAGACATGCAGATTTAACAATCACATTCTTCTAAAGAGCTTTACTTCAACCATCCTACCCTACAGCTTTGTCCTTATATTGTATTTTCTCTTTCAGTCAAATAATTCTTACAAGTTATGAACATACCAAATATAGGACAAATAAAAAGAATCTACTACTCTAATAAAAGCCATAGGCAAAAGTTAAAATTCCTCATTGATTTATTGATATGTGACTTAAATTCCTTTGTTAAGTAACTAGAAATGAAAAAATATGTATATAACATGATTAAGTAAATATATCTCAAAACAAGATTCAACATAATTTTTAATAATTAAATAATTAAATTAAATAATTAAATCTTGGAAAAACTCTTACTATAGAAGAAGATAGAGTTCACAGCACTGTAATTTAATATTTATCATAGAAGCTTATGACATGGCAGTAAAATAGGAAATAGAAATAAGGTATACAACTAGAAGAAGAACAGATGTGACAATCAGACAAAGCAATCAGCTGATAAGTACTAAACCTAACAAATCAGTAGAATGGCAGGTTGCAGATTAAAATATCAAAACAGCTGCCTAAGGTCTAAGTTGAGAATAAGCCTTCCAACTCACATTAACTTACACACTTGTCAAACATGTGGACAAGATCTTGAGGACCAGAAAGGGCATGTGTGAAAAAAAGACCAGACTACTAAGAAATGAAACAGAAGACTCAGTAAATGGATATTTTTGTAAATGTCAGCTCTCATGGTGAATTTGTGACTGTAGTTCAATTTAGGAATTTTTGTTCAGATTTCCTTACAGTTTGTCTTCTTCAGCAGATAGAGAAACCTGATCAAAAAAGGAAGGTCCTCAGGAATCGAAGTGTAACAGCGTATCAGAAATGAATAAAAGAGCAAAAGGAAAACAACTTTACCTAGTGAACAGTATACATGGAAAATCTAATAAGTGATTTTAATACAAATGAATATTAGGTCATTTTAACAAAACCAGTAGAGTAAGCCACCTTATTCACAGATTTATTACATGTGATTTTTTGACCAAGTATGGTAAAAAAAATAATCATTTTTCATTTTTTAAAAAATTTAAGAAGTTTGAATTCCCACATGTGTATTACACTAAGCAGTTGCTATGAAACTCTATCCATTCCACATTATTGGCAGATGTTTAAATCATTGTGTGATCTGCTGAGTATTTTTCTGCCCTTAATGAAAGGATGTCTCCCAAAAGTCAAATGATGTCCAAAATAAAGTAAAAGTTAATGTGAGTAATTTAAGTGATGAAGTGAAAAGTGTAGATTTATCGAAAGGCCATGTCTTTAGTGGAAGTTGGGCAGCATTGTGGGAAAAATGAATCAAATATCTTTAGTACAATACTGAATTCTAAGCATCCAACTCAAGTTTTTCCTCAACAGTGGTCTCCTTACCAACCACATATTTATGGTTACCAATGATCTATTGTATAGAAAAATATAATGCATTTCTAAATACAAACAGAGCAGAAGTACAGCAACAGCATACAGTAGCATAAATAGATAAGACTTAGGAACACTGTAATTACATTGCATCATAATTAGAGAACAGAGGAAGTACTTGGTGTATGTGATTGCATGAATCTGTCCTAAGTATTTTTTCATGTGTACTGGATGTGGGGTTTGACAAGTTCAGTTCTTGGACATAGATCTCCTCTGGCTTTGTGGTTCAGATTGGAAAGCTGTCACTCTGTCCCCTTTGAGAATGTACCACTTGTCTGGCTGCCTTCAAGAGCTTCTCTTTTTGTTAGCTTTTCAAAATTCAGTTAGGATGTGTCTGAGCCTCGCTCGCTGGAGATTTTTCCAATTTTGGATTAGCTAAGTTGTTGGGCTGTAAGTTTGGTTATTTTGTTTTTGTTTTTTAAAATCAGATTTGGAGGCTTTCAACTATCATTTCTCTGAACACATTTGTTTTCAAGCCACCATCCTTCTCCGCTTCTCAGACTCCAGTGCTAAGTGTGCTGTGTCTTTATTGCCAGGCCCTACAGTTCTACTTGTTGTTGCTGACTTCTCTTCTTGTGGATCAGCCTGGGGCCTATGGTTGGTTTATTCTGAATCTACTGACCCTTAAACTACTGTCTCCTTTTTACCAGTAAGCCTGTGCATTAAGGCGTTTGTCTCAGCCTATCATTTCCATTTGGTTTCATTTCAATTTGCTGAAATTTTCTATATTTTCATTTGTTTTAAGAAAATTTGTAGTTTTTTAATTGAAATGTTCTCTGGTGGTTTCTTCAAAATCTTTGTCTGATAATTCCAACCCCAGCTCACTGTTGAATATCAGTGGCCCTCTACCATCACTACCAGTGGTCTGAGACCCTCCTGATAAGTCGGAGGAGAGGCTAAGGCCTCTGTCCTGTTGTAGGCTGGAGCTTAGGAGCCCAGCTCCAGCATTGCTCTTTCTGAAGACACAGGCCCTGTGCTATGTGGACCCCAAGTACAGATCTCACCAGGGACTGGCTGACCACCATATCCTCTTATGGGATGGACACAATGCATCCAGGGTGCTTACTCAAGGCCCTCGTGAGGCAGCATCCACAGTTGCATTTCGACTATGGTGCTGACCTGTTATTTTATCTTCATTTCAAATAAGTGTGTACTAAGAGCTATAGAGAGCCCAAGTAGTTAGTTCTTTCTCTTTCTGTGTCTCTGTCTAATGTCATTTAGAAGTAAACATTTCATGACAGTATTCACCCTCAGAATGTTTAATTATTTTGCATTTTAAACAATAATGGGATTCTCCTTAATTACAGTTTCCTCTTGTTTGCTGCAGCATTTGAGTTCCATCAGGGTAGAGTAGGTAGTCTTTGCCTAGGATCGTGAGGCAAAATGTGCTTCTTGAAGCAAGTAATTGGTAAGTGAGATTTGAGAAGAGTTATACAAAACTGTACAGTAGATACTGATAGAACCTGATGTGAGTCATTGCTTTTCTAAAGACAGATTGTGTGGGGTTTCTAAATTGTTTGGACTGGAATATTGTTTGGGACTTTTTCCAGTAATCACACGGTGGACCTTGTGTCAACCCATGCACATTTAGACATGCTGGCTATAGCCTTTCTCTGTGGCTCTGGTATGTCTCCCAAGGAGCTCTAGATTTACCACCTGGTCTCAGAGCCGGACCTTCCACTACTCCTGCCAGAGAAAGGATCTGGACCGGCTCTTTAGGACCACAGAGGTGGTAGCAGTGCCATGGCCTCTCCTGAAGCCCACACTGACCAAATCATATAACCATCCACTTACTGCAAATGGCTAAGCAACACTTTCTTATTTTGTTCTGTGAAAACACAGATGTTTGGCAGTGACATCAGATAGACATAGAATTGAGTCCTGACTGCCCCTTGAACTACTTATGATCTCGGTAAGATCCCTCAGCAGTACAAAGAGTTTCTTCCATTTGAGATCTAGATAATGGGGCATCAGACAAACATAGAAATAGAAATCTCAGAAAAATCACACAGCCTGCCTTGTCCCTTTTGTGTCCAGTTGAGACAGTACACACTTGTTATTGACGGCATGATACTACATTCCAGAACCATAAATCATTACTTCTTTCCACCTGATATGTCATATTTTAATTGCATAGTTAAATTTGCTCTTTACATGCCTCTGAGTGTATATCTCAGAGGCCTGTCAGGTGTTAGCCATCCCCTGGCATCCCCAGTCCAGACAGGTTCTAGTCGTGGCTGTCTGTCTGTCTGCATGAAGAATTCTGACTCTGGGGATCAGAAGGGGAACCAGGAACCTAGCAGTTTTCATGCTTCTCCTAAGTGGCCTGAGTTCTCAGAGAAGTGATCCAGAATGAGCTGTTGTCTGAGGAGCCTTACATTACCAACATAATTGTAAGGTGGTCCTTCATATGATTGTAAATTGGGTTTGTGCTTCATTAATAAGCTTTTTGACATGAAGCGTCCATCACAGTGGCCCTCTCATTTGCCACAGCAGAATAGAAAATGAAATGTCCCAATAATTGCATTATGGTTTCCTTCTTGTGGACAAGAAAGCTATGTGGTATAATTAGGTTTGATTGGAGTGCACGTTTCCGGTAAGATCTGAAATTAATGATGTTGCTATAGTGACACATCTGCGGCCAGCAGTGCGTGAAACATAAAGCAATTCATTCGACAAGAGTAGACATCTGTTAGCTGCAAGGATGCAGAGCGTATTGACACTGACCAGGAATGCTAGACGTTATGTGATAAATGAACAAATGATGCTGAAACAGGAGGACAGATAATTTGTACTTAATCTGCTGGGAGAACTTTAATCTTCTCATGGTTGCATTTGACAATGCCATTGTTTAAAGAACAATGCTGCAGAGAACTCATAAATTTTAAAACTTAACTCGGGTGCAGCTTATTAAAGCAATACATTAATTCCTTTGTTAGGGAGTTTTTGTCTTCATGTAGAACAAAGCTATTACTACAAACACCCACTAAACAACAGGTATTTTTAGGACCTACATTTTATTTATAGCATTTCCTACCCAAATGCCCTATTGTTCAGACTTGAATTATATGTGAATTTCATAGGACAGTATCATCTGAGGGAAATAATATTTTCGTAGTTGTAAGGGTAGCAGAGTAGGGTGTATGTGTTAGGTGGTGCATCCGTGGCCTGCAGATCTCACAGGTAAGATTTAGAAAGGTTCGTTAATATTTTCAGTACCACAGGACCACTGTAGTTTCTCCTGCATGGTTATGATGTCTGGGGTATTTAGTTACAGCAAGGATGAGCAGTGTTACTGGAGCCGTCGTTCTTTACAGTGTGTACTTAGATGTGAGTGGTATAATTAACATTTTGATGTATTTGGACTGATTGGAATACTTCACACATGTGGTAACTGAACAAATACAGTACTGAGAATTACCATCTTTCGGGCAAGCTGCTTTATAGGAAGTATAATATATGATTCCACAATAACAAATGTCCATTTTTAAAATTTTATTGTAAAGATGCTGTACAGAGGGGTTACAGTTACACGAGTAAGACAATGAGTGCCTTATTTGTTGATCATTGTTACCCTTCCCTTGTTGTTGTCCCACTATCCCTTCCCTCTCCAACCTCCCACACTCCTCCCCACCCGACCCCCCCCACCCAAAGTTGTAAAGTTCGTTTCCTGTGGGTCTCAGTTGTAATGACCAATACTTAAAGCTTGGCAAAAACTGAAGTCTTATTACTTGGATAGTTTTGTTTGCATTTGTTGTGATGAAGCCTAAGGAAGTTTGGTCTTCATGTAAGCATTGATTATGCACAGCTACTGCTTTCCTCATAGAGTCTTCATAAGAAATGGTGCTGTTCTGAGCAAGCTGTTTCTGTGAACTGTAGGCCTAGTTGCCTTTGTTTACATTTTGAAATCACCTGCCTGCTCTTTTATTATGGCCTGCTGGAGTTTGGGAGGAAGGCCAAATACAGCCCAGTAGCATCTGTTCAGAGGCTGTTCTTCGGCTTCCCAGTGTCTCTTCCACTCAGCCCCAGTCCACTTATAGGTTACATCGCTGCCACCTTGAGAGTGATCTCTGTAGGCCTTTCCCCTTAGAAACCTATTTCCTCGTTGTCTTCACCCAGCCCTTCTGAAGACCTGTTGTTTCGTAAATACCACAGCATTGTTTTCCTTAAACATCACAAGTGACCCTTTTGTCGCAAGATATGCGTGCTGTGAACAACTTTATATCATTCTCTGATTTGATGGCTTCTTTTTAATCTAGTTCTCAAGTTCCTCTGGTTCTTACAGTTTCTCGTTGAGGTGTGTTAATTCTGTCATATTACAATGACAAAAGCTGTAAAAATCATTAACTGGTTGAACTCATGAAAAATACTGGAAAATAACTTTCTGTTACCATTTTTTTGGCAGTTCTAGGGTTTGAAGTCAAGGCCTTAGACTTACTTGCTAGGCAAGCACTCTACCACTGAGCCACCCATTAGTTACTGCTTCATAATAACTAATTCAATAATTAGGTTTGTGGCTTCTTTCATTTAACAAAATGTTTTTAAGGTAGATCCACATTATAACATATGTCAGTGCTTTATATATATATATATATTTTTTTTTTTTTAACTGTCAAATACCATTCCATCCAAGCACCAGGGTCTTCCACCCACCTGTAATCCTAGCTACTCAGGAGGCTGTGATCTGAGGACCGTGGTTTGAAGCCAGGCCAGGCAAGAAATTCCATGAGATTCTTTATTTCTATTAAACACCAAAAAAGCTGGAAGAAGAGCTGTGGCTCAGGTGATAGACTGCTAGACTTGAGCACAAAAGCTTCAGGACAGCACCAGGCCCAGAGTTCAAGCTATAGAACCAACAAAAATACATACATACATACATACATACATACATACATACATACATACACACACATACATACATACATACACACACATACATACATACATACATACACACACACACATACACAAACACCAAACTTTATCCATTTATGCTTCGATGGACATTTGGATTGTCTGCTTTTGCACACAATGCTGAGTTTTAGCCAGGACAGTTAGATATGACACAAGAGGTGGCATGCCTGTTTTGTAGAAAATATAGCTGTTCTATGAGGCATGGTCCTGAGATATCTCTTAAAAATGTAGTAGTAAGCAAGGTTACTAAGAAAGCAAGATCCACATACAAAAATAATGCATTTCTGTGTATAACAAGGAACTAAAAGAAGACAACAATTCCATTTATAATGGTGTCATAAAATATTTTTATTATTAAGACAGCAAGAAAGCTCCCCAAATGCATCTACAGGTTATAAATGATACCTAGTAAAATCCTGGTTACCTTCTTTGCAAAAATTGGCCTCCTGTAAATCACATAGAGATTCTGGGAGGGACCCAGAACAATTAAAACCATCCTGTAAAAGAATAAAACTAAAAGAATTACATTTCTCCACGTTTAAACTGACTACTAAACATATTAATTAAGAATAGTGTGGAATCATATAAAGATAGACACAGATTGATAGAATACAATTAGAGGCCATAAACAAATTCTAATATTGATGGTCAACTTATCTTTCAACAAGGATGCCAAGAGAGTTTTGTGGGAAAGGTACAGACTTTAAAAAGAAATGGTGCTGGACTAACTGGATATCTATGTATTAAAAAAAAATGAGCATCTTACATAAAAATTAACTCAGACCTAAATTTAACAACCAAAATTACAGCCTTTTAAATTGCTCATTCTTAAGAAACTGTTCTGAATTGTCTTTGTAATCTCTCTGGCTTCAACTTAGTAACCGAATAAAGGGTTTTTAAGAATCTAAAAACAGAGCTCTATAAAAATATATGATCAGAAAGGAGGATGAAATAGTTCAGACCTAAGCTTCATATATCATTTAAAGTATTTTCAACTAACTGTATATATACAACAATATAACTGGTGCTTTAGCATCTTCCAGGGGTCTTTGTGCATGTGTAAAATTATTTCCAAGATTTCTCCAAGGATCAAAATATAATGACAATGTAAAGTTAGGAAACTCATATCTTAAATACAATTCTAATGACAACTTGGGCTAAGACCAAATAAAAGGACAGTTAGCTAAAGTGGTGTACTTTAGAACTCGCGATTTACTATTTAGAAATTGTCTGAATGGAATGATTATAAGGAAGTATCTTTGATTTTAGAAAATATATGTTGACTATGAACTTATTGCATTTGGAAATATCAGGTATTTCTCCAGTAATCTCTGGAAAAAATGATGCTCCAGATAAATGATATAATTACTATATGAACCAAAACTGCATAGCTGTGTAAAGCAGGCGTGAAGCATCTTCTGCCCTTGTCCCAGCCTGTTATCTTTTCCTCCATGTATCTGAGATATCTTTGTTTTAAGTTGCCTTTAATGAGGCAGATAGTACACAGAATTCATGTTTACTATGCCATTTTCTCATGTGACTCAGGGATAGATGATCTAACATCCAGGTAAAAAATTTCCATCATTTGATTTTTTCCCTTGGTAATTTCCTTTACAACCGGCTGTGTTTATTTAGTGTATTTTTTGTTGTAACGGTGATGTACAAAGGGATTACAGTTACATAAGTCAGGTTTTTATAGCACCATAAATTTTTGTAATAAAGCAATGTGTCCTACTTTGGATATGCTCCGTTATAGGTAGTTTAATGGGGGCGAAATGTGCCTAAGGATTAGGAGTTCCTGTTTTGCCTTCAGATGACTTGAAACTACTTGCAATAATTAGATTGAGCCCTGGCTCGATTCTGTGAGGAGGAATGAGATACGGATGGCCTGGAAAGCGTAGGTCAGTGGATGAAAAGCTAGAAGGGAAGGAAGCCCGAGGTCAGAGGCTGGAGCCCAGTGGGAGTGGTCCAACAGTCCTGAGCTTATTTATCAACAGTGTTTACAGTACACAGTCTCTGCACACGTCCACAAATGGCTCACCTCAGTGAATAATTCATCTCTCACAAAAGCTCACAGTAACAGGAAAACCTAGTGTCAGAACAATTGCAGCATTACTCAGGTCTGTACCCTTGTGCTAAATTTCTTCTTTCTTGTATTACCTCAATTTTGTTTGTGTAAAGTACATATCAAAAATAAATTCTGGAAAGTTTCTTCAGATGACTCGGTTATATACTATACGATGCTTCTGGTTGTTCCGCCATAAATTCCTTTTGAGCCCTTCATCTTCAGGTTACCCAGGCTTGGGCATGGGCATGGTTACCATGTCTCTGCACCCCTCTGCTGCTGTAGTCCTCTAAGTTTGGCATGCTCATATCAGCTAATGGACCTGACCAGCTGATGGCTGTGCAGAGCTCTGTGTCTTTTTTTTTTTTTTTTTTTTTTTTTTTTTCCTTGCTTTGCCTCATTTTTGGCCCTGAGTATTTGCTCTCTTGCCTTTATGGTAGAAACAACATTCCTGTACTTAAAAATCCATTTTCTTTTAATTTATAAATGATTGGAAAATGTAAAAAAATGAATGTGCTTGTGTTTCTAACAATAAATGTAGCTCTCCAAATTTAATGCTGTTGAGAAATTATGGACGTAAATTTGGAAGTAATTGGGTCAGGACAAAGCAGCCATCAGTTTGGCTTTCATTTTTGAATCTAATCCATTTGGCATTGTATTCAGTTTTATAGGAAAAGAATCTAAGGGAAACATATCAACTACCAGAAGTAGTGGGCACCAGTGTGTCTAGAAGTGTGAATAAGAGTGTGGATTAGTTCTCTCAAACTGACCCTTCCTTCACTTGACCCCTGGAGCGTAACCAGCAGCAGCTTTATTATAGTCCACAGACTTTGCTATAGGACACTGGCTGTGATGCCCCAAAGTTCATAGATTGAAGAATTAGTCCTTAGCTGGTAGTGCTGCTTTGATAGGTTTACGTATAAAATGGCTCATTAATAAAATGTTAAGTTGGTCACGCACTGGTGGCTCATGCCTATAATCCTAGCTACTCAAGAGGCTGAAATCTGAGGATTGAAGCCATTTGGGACAAGTAAGTTGTGAGACTCTTATCTCCAGTTAACCACCAAAAACCCAGAAGTAGAGCTGTGACTGTGAACCAAGAGGTAGAGTGCTATCCTTTAACAAATAAAAAGCTCAGAAACAATACCCTCTGGCCTTGACTTCAAGCCCCAGGACCAAAAACAAACAAACAAACAAACAAACCAAAGTTAGGTTGACACAAGTAGTATTAATGAGAGCCCTACTTCAGACTGACGTAGAATTTACTCCTGACCTGCCTGTCATGAGCTGCCCTGCTTCATGCTCAGCATATGAAGTCTTAAAAAGAATTGCAAGTTAGACCAAGTAATATAAAAAGAAAAATATTTTAATATGTGTAATATATTTGTTAAGTGGATTTTAGGAAAAGGTTTCACTGGGTGAAATCTTCACACCCAGAGGTGAATGCTTTATTTTCCTACAATTTAATGTATGATTTTAGATAATAGAATGCTCATTTTTTTCATCTCAGCTCTTTGTTATATAAACTCTTTATTTTTATAAGTATTCCCTATTTTATTTGGAAGCTAGATAGTTGCTAACTAAAGTTAATTCACCTTTATTTAACTACAGTGGCATAAACCAGTCCTTACATAATTGTGATTGTTTCATTTCTGCTTCTTTGAAACTTAAGGGTCCTCTACTTAAGGTTTAGCCACTTTGAAGGGGCTGCATAGAACTCTGTAAAAGTAAAATTTATAAAACTAATGAGCAATAGCTACTTTTAAGGATTTGTAATACTATAATGTATCATATCCATTGTCAAAGCATTTATCAGAAGGGTCTCAAATTATAATTACAGAAGATAGACTCCTTTTGAAGAGGGTTGTGTTCTAGTGGAAAGTTCCTGGCCAATGGCCTGTTTTCACTCTCACACAAATCCTAACTGACCTATATGGGCTTAGTTGTATATGTTTTCCATATCACATATGTCAAAGAAAATAAAAATTAGTGTGGTAACAGGTATTTTGTGACCATGTAAAAATCCTGGCCTTCATTAAAATTATTATACTGTTGTGTGTATTCATACTTAGTGGTCATCACACATACCACTATATCAGTGTCAGTAGAATCTTTGTTATCTGTTCTCTGAGTCAAGTGCAGGAGCTCCAAGGGGGGACGGGGGCGGGCAAGATTCAAGCAGTACCTTACGCTCATATGCATGGGCAATGAACTGTTTCTGTGTTGTCCTGTATTTGTATATGTACAGTAAGTTAGATAGCTTTACCTGCCCATCCTTGTGTTGCTCAGGAGCAAACCTTCAACAGCACACCCCCTTAGCTCTCTTTTTAGAAACTCACCCAAGAAAACTATCTCCTATTTGGTAGATTGATTTCCTGTTGTTCCAAATGGTACAAATGCACACTATGGGTTGGGTACATTTGGAACATCTGTTCCTTCTACTAAAACTCCTGTTTCCAAACTACAATTTCTAAAACAGGTAGGTCATGTTAATTTGCTGCTACTTATTATCTTTCT